>NC_142026.1:91413604-91713604 GCF_982192425.1 Myodes glareolus | reverse complement strand
ATTCATACCCTGGCCATTCAGACATGAATAATCACACAGAAACTATATTAATTAAAAAAAATTGGTCTATTAGTTTAGGCTTCTTATAACTAACCCTAATATTGGAGGAGGCTGCTCGTTAGTTCCTGGGCACTTAACTCTAAAATCATCACACAGAAACTGTGTTAATTAAATCACTGCTTGGCCCATTAGATCTAGCTTCATATCAATTAATTCTTACATATTAATTTAACCCATTACTATTAGTCTATGTATGGTCACATGGTTGTGACTTACTGGCTAAAGTTTGGGTGTTTGTCTTTGGCAGGGCTACATGACATCTTTCCTACTCCACCCTTCTTTCTCCCAGCATTCAGTTTAGTTTTCCTTGCCTAGCTAAGTTCTGTCCTGCTATAGGTCCAAAGCAGTTTCTTTATTCATTAGTGGGCAATCACAGCATACAGAGGGGAATCCCACATCATCGTTCCTTTTCTTTCTATTAGAAAGGAAGGTTTAACTTTAACATAGTAAAATTACATACAACAAAACAGGCATCAAGCAAGAATTACAGTTACAATATTTATATCTACTTTGTCTTTTATAAAAGCTAAGGAAAAACTGTAATTATAACTATTTATCCTTCAACTCAGTCAATAACTCCAGAAGTATATAATATTACCCAAGTTAACAGAAAGTACATTGTAAGCAATTTTCAAAACTCTAGAATGGACAGAGATATCTTACTGCCTGGACAGACACCCAAAGCTCTTCTGTAACATTTGGGACATTCATCTTCAACCTACAAGCCCATTGTATTTGGCATACTTTCCCATGAAGCACAAAAACTTGAAAAACTATTTTGCCTCTGTTGGTAGTTTCTGTCAGTCACTTACTTCTGTATCCTGCAGAATGCTTGGCAGACTCTTTCATGAAGCTGAAACACTGAAGGACTATCTTGTCTTTAGGCAATTTTAGCAGTCATTTTTCTGTGGGGCCTGCATGTAGAGTTCAAACAGCATACCATCAAGCAGTCTAGGAAAGAGCAGTTTCTTGCCCAGACGGTTAACAAACTCCATAAGGAGCCTCTTTGTTAACCATTATCCTCCTGAAGTAGAGTGGTGCTGCCAGGAGCAGATTGTTTCATTGTCAAGAAAAGTCCTAAGTTCTTAAAACATTTTATGCCACATTTTGTTAGTCTTTGACAGGTTTGAAGAATACCTATCCATCTGAAGTATATCTCTGTACATCTAGAAAACCTAACTAACATGACTACAAGTTTGATCATTATAAATGACTATCCATCAGTCTGTATATTACACATTATATATATTATATATAATAATACAGGGTGTATTATTATAGTAGTAAATATTTATATTGAAATAAATTTCTATTTTTAAGAAATTATTTCACTAAGACTAGAGCAGAGTGCTTGTATATATTTAAACTGACCCTAGCCTTAGTCCTTGGGATTTGAGAAGGAATGCATGCCAGAGCCTCTCTACTGATCAAAATTGAGCTCCTGATATGGAAACTGTAAGGCTTGGTATCATCCTCTTGGAGTGTTGTTTGAAAATCTGAAGGGTTCAACAGAGTGTGTGAGTAGATTTGGCAGAAGACAATAAGTAATAGAGTTAGGAAATATGGCTCAATTTTCTTGTATTAAAATGAATAAGAGAATGAGCAAATACAGTGTCTCTACATCTATGTAAGTCAAAGACCTTGAAAATTATTTTATAAATTTATTCTACTTCTTTAATTTTTAATATTTTGAGCAGATTATTCCCAAACATGTTCCAAATTTAAACAGAGCAGGCATTTGCTGACAAAAAACATAAGAACCAAAATATGAATACTACTAATTGCACCACTACAGACACCTTTGCATGCTGGAACTAAGAATTAGGATGACTTTAAACATGTAAAAATCAAAAGTGCTGAACAATGAAAGCAAAAAGTTATCTCCAATTTTGGGGCATGGGGAGATATAGGAAAGAAGTGGTCACTGTCATGTAAGAAGCTGTAAACTGCATCATGGGATGTGGCCAGGTAAAAGTTACTCTGGAGAGAAGAAGTTGGGGAATAATCCTTGACCTTCCTCTGACCTTTCTGTCTGAATGCTGCTTGCTCAGATACACAGATGACTGAGCCAAGGAAGCCAGTCGTGAAGGTCATGAACGTGAGCCTACAGCATCTGCAAGAAGAGAGACCAGGGGTAGAGAGTAGACCTGGCAGGTACAATGAAAAAGATTTTGTGTCCTTCCTGTGGCAGGTTCATCCCACAGACATAGAAACAGCTTTCCAGACAGAACAAAATCAATAGCAAAGGTGCAGTAGCAGCAGTTTCAGGAGTGTTGCAAGAATAATAAATAGGATCCCCTCGGAATTCACGTGACCCTCCGGCTGGGAAAGCACGCTGGTGGCTTTCGGATATTCATTCATGCTCCTCACTTCCAAATCCATTCCCGTTGTCTAGATCCTCAGCTCTGCTGCAGAGGCCGACTGACGTGTCCCTTTCCTCTCTGTCCCATCTCCAGAGGATCACACAGATCTCCTACAGCATTCCTCATCACCCCATCTGTTGGTCTTAGCTGCTAACTTGCACAAGAATTAATTCTCTGGGAATCCACCCACCATGATAGGGAGGAAGCGGGTGGATGACCTTAAATCTTCCCTCCCCTTCTCTCCTCCAAAACAGTCCCTGAGTCTCATCCCCAACTCCATAGGAGACCACCACTTATAGTCTCCCCTCCTCTGCCCCCAATCCCAGGGGACTAGGCAGACCCTGATCGCAAACTCTGCTTCTCTCCCTCCTGTGGCTGCCCTCAACCTGCCCCTAGCTCCTCCCCCTCCCTAAGTGTCAGCTATCAATAACGAGATATCTATTCTGCACAGAACCACAGTGGTCACACATGGCAGGATCTCAGGAGCATTCCCAATCAGGCAACACCCTCTCCTCAGTCCGTTTGTCACTTGTATAAAGGGGGATCCTGATGTTTGTGAGTTGATGTCAGATTCAGCCTCTTTGTTGAAAGTGTTTCTTAACTGTAGGAGTTCCCCAGTAAAATTTTAGGATCATTTAAGTATACTATCATATCATCAGCCAAAAAAGATACTTTGCTTTTACTTCCTCCTTGATCTCATTCTTATCACTTTAGCTATAACTTCAAGTAATAGAATAGATAGGGCAAAAGTTGACAAGCGTAGCTTGTTCCTGGTTTGAGTGGATTTCCTTTTAATTTCTCTTCATTTAAGGTAATGTTGGCTATCAGCTTGCTGTAAACTGCCTTTGTTATGTTTAGATATGTTCCTAGTATCCATAATCTCTCTAGAACATTTATCATAAAGGCTTTGGATTTTATCAAAGGTCTGTTCTTCACCTAATGAAATGATCATGTGTCTTTTTCTTTCAGTTTATACAGTAGATTGATTACCTTTATGGACTTTCAAATGTGGAACCATCTCTGCATCTCTATGATAAAGCCCTTTTAATCACTGTAGATGAACTTTTGAAGTGTTCTTGGATTTGGTTTTCAAGTTGTTTATTAAGATTTTTTTAAATCTTTGTTCATAATGTAAATACTTCTTCTATAATGATCTTTCTTCACTGGGTCTTTATGTGGTCTGGGTATCAGGGTAACTGTGACCTCATGAAATGAATTGGGCAATGACCTTTCTGTTTGTATTTTGTGAAATACTTTGAGGTGTATTGACATTAACTCTTTGAAAGTCTGATGAAATTTTATGATAAATACATCTAGCCCTAAACAGTTTTGGTTGGGAGACTTTTAATGACAGTTTCTATTTCACTGGGGATAATAGGTCTGTTTAAATTGCTAATATATTCTTGATTTAATTTTGGTAAGTAGTACCTATTGAGAAAATTATCTATTTCTTTTAGGTTTTCCAACTTGTTGACATACAGGTTGACATTCATGAAGTATGAGCTTATGTTTCTTTAGATTTCTTCCATGTTTGTTATGTTCCTTTTTCATTTCTGATTGTGTTAATTAGGATATTCTCTCTCTTCCTTTTAGCTAGTTTAGATAAGAGTTTGTTTAGTTTACCTTGTTGACTTTCTCAAAGAACCAACTTTTTATTTCATTGATTTTTTGTATTTTCTATATTTTGTGTTTTTATTTTATTGATTTCATGCCTATGTTATTGTTTCTTGCTATTCACTCCTCTTGAGTGTGTTTGCTTATTTTTAACTAAGTTGATAGTATGAGATCTCTCCAATTTCTTTTAGGTAGGTTCTTAGTGTTATGAATTTGCCTCTTAGAACCACTTTCACTGTGTCCCATAACTTTGGGTATGTTGTGCATTTATTATCATTGAATTCTCATTTTTAGTTTCTTTTTTATTTCTCTTGGCCATATTTTCAATTAGTTGGGGAATTGTTCAGTTTCTAGGAGTCTGTAAGTTTTCTGTTTTTGCTGTTGTTGTTGATATCCAGCTTTAATCATTGGTGGGCTAATAGGATGCAGGGGGGTATTTTAATCTTCTTTTGTCTCTTGAGACTTACGTTGCTTCCAATTATGTGATAAATTTTGAAGAAAGTTCCATGAGGTGTAGAAAAAAAGATACATTCCTTTATGTTTCAGTGAAATGTTTTGTGAATATCTGTTATGTCCATTTGGTTTATAACATCTGTTAGCTCCAATATTTCTCTGTTTAATTTTTTTCTGGATGTCATGCCCATTGGTGAGAATGGGGTATTGAAGTCCACAGTATTAGTGTGTAATAGTTAATGTGTGATTTAAGTTGTAGTGTTGTTGTTGTTATTTACAAACTTGGTTGCCCTTGTGTCTGCGACATAGATGTGAAAAATGGAAATGTCATCTTGGTGGATATTTCCTTTGGTGGGTATGTAGTGTCTTTCCCTATCTCTTCTGATTAGTTTTGGTTTGAAGTTTATTTTGTCAAATATTAAAATATCTACAACAACTTTCTTCTTAGATCACTTGCTTGAAATGTCTTTTCTAACCCTTTATGCAGAGGTAATATCTAAGTTTAGTGTTGAAAATGTATTTCTTGGATGCAGCAGAAGGATAGATCCCATTTTCTCATCCTTTCTTAGCCTATTAGAGAATTAAAAGCATTGATATTGTAAGATATTAATAACTAGTCATTGTTGATTCTGCAGTTGTTATTGGTGGTGGTGGTAGTGGTTGTATGTTTTTCTTCTTTTGGTTTTGCTGGTATGAGTTTATTTATTTCCTGTGTTTTTGTCAGTGTAATTAGAGTTTCCTTTCTAGTACTTTCTTTAGGGTTGTCTTTACAGACACTGTTTATATTTGATTTTATCATGCAATATCTTATTTTATCAATCCATGGTGATTGAAAGTTTTGCTGGGTATAATAATCTGGGCTGGCATCTGTGATCTTTTATAGTTTGTAGCATATCTGTCCAGGGCCTTCTAGCTTTCAGAGTTTCCATTGAATAGTTAGATGTAATTCTAATAGTTGTACTTTTATGTGTTACTTAGTCTTTTTCCCTTGAAGATTGTAATATTCTTTCTTTGATTTGTACATTTAGTGTTTTGATTATTGTGTGCCAAGGTAACTTTCTGTTTTGGTCCAATCTATATAGTCATCTCCTTCTTTGGGTTAGGAAAATTTTCCCCTATGATATTGGTGAAAATATTTTCTGGGCCTTTGAGTTGGGATTCTTCTTCCTCTATCCTATTATCCCTAGGTTTGGTATTTCACGCGTTCCAGATCACCTGGACATTTTGCATTAGAATATTTTTAGATTTAATATTTTATTTGTGTCCACTTCTCTTAATAGTAAATGTCTGAGAGTCTTTCTTCCATATCTTGTATTCAGATAGTGAAACTTGCCTCTGTAGTTCTTGTTGAAATTCCTTAATTGTCCAATCCCCAAATCCCCTCACTTTAAGCTTTTTTTACTCATTCTATTTCCATTTCATATCTTGGACAGTTTTATTCATTCCTTCTGATGTTTGTGCTCTCTTGGCTTTCTTTAAGAGATTTGTTAATTTCCTCTTTAAGGTTCTTTATCATCTTCACACAGGCAGTTTTCAGATATTTTACTTGTGCATCAACTTTGCTGTAACATTCGGGACCTGCTTTGGTAGTATAGCTGGGCTCTAGTGGAGACATATTTTCCTGGCTATGATTGATTGTGTTTTTACATTGGTGTCTAGGTATCTGGAATTGAGATGGTAATAGGTCTAGGTGCTGACTTCTGGATTTGTCTTTGTTAGATAAGTGTTTTGTTCCTTTGTTTCTGTTTTCTTTCTGGATTTTGGGGAGTCTGATGATGGTGTGTTGCTTGATAGGAAGTTTTCTTTGGATCTGATAGTTCTGGTCACTGGAGTTTCCAGGGAAAATGTGTAGATGGAGCAGCGGGCCACGTTCCCACAGCGGGCTGTGTTCCCACCTGGATCCCAGCTGGCCTACCCTGAAATAATTACATGGAAACTGTATTTATTTAAACACTGCCTGGCCCATTATCTCCAGCCTCTTACTGGCTAACTCTCACATTTTGACTTCAATCCATTTCTCATAATCTATATGTCACCACGAGGTGGTGGCTTACTGGGAAAGATTCAGCATGTCTGACCTGGCGGCTGGCTGCATGGCGTCTGCCTCATTGCCTTCTTCCCAGGATTCTGTTCTGTTTACTCCACCCACCTATGTTCTGACCTATCAGGCCAAGCAGTTTCTTTATTAATTAACCAATGAAAGAAACAGAAATACAGAAGACCCACCTGCATCAAAATTGTGTTTCTGGGTATTAGGAGATAACACCTAGGAATGAGAATAGGTTAGGCTCTAAAGAGGTTCACAGAGGGGAACAGAACAGAGTGTTAAATCAGGATCTGTGTATTTTGTCTTTTTAGACTGGAGGGAGATAGTGAAGAGCAGTCACTCCAGAGGGTCTGTTATAGTGTGGGCTATGAGACTGTGGATTGAATCTAGAGGAACAGAAGCAGGGGCAAGATCTACAGACAGCATACATGGTTCTTTAGCAGGAGTGGTCAGTGGATTAGCAGGAAGAGAGTTTTTACTAAAGTTGGGAACTAGATAAAGCAACTAGTGGGGAAAGGAGGTTAAAGGGGAAAGGTCTCTGGGATCCACAGGTGATGTGATCAGAGAGGAAGGAAGGATGCAGCAGAAGTTCTGTTGCAGAGATAGGGATGAGATTGGAGCACTGGGTTTGGAGGAGGGGAGGGAGAGGTGAAGATCTTCAGTTACCTGGCCTGCTTCCCTGGCCTGTTCAGCTGGTGTTCACAGGGAGTGCCTGCTAATGTTGGGGACTGGGATACTGAGGTGAGTTGGCAGAAGGGATGTTGGAGGTGAAGATCTGTGTGATTCACTGGGGATAGGATCAGAGAGGAAAGAGAGATGAGTGCAGGCTTTCTGTAACAGAGCTGGGGATGAGACTGGCAGGATTGGGGCTGGAGGAGCAGTAGGACAGAAGATCTGCTGTGAGTCTATATCAAAAAATCCCTTTTTAGGAAAACAGAAACTTCGACACCAAAAGAATTATAAATAGAAGAGTTCAAAGAAATCCTAGGTTCTATTTAAAGAGAAGAAATAACCTTGAAAAGTTCATTAGGTACCTGACTATGGATTGAGAAGGAAAGACAAGCTATTGGGCATTCACTGTTGTGGCAAGTTGTAACATGAAGGGCCTGCTTGTTTGTGTTTCTGTCCTGCCTGGCCCCCCAGCTGTTTAGTCCCAGAGAAAAATCACATTGAGATCTCTATAAGTTATAAAGCTGATTGGCCCATTAGGGCTAGTCTCTTACTGGCTAACTCTCACATCTTGATTAACCCATTTTTCTGATCTATGTTAGCCATGCGGCTCAGTACCTTTTTCAGTGTGGCAGCTCACATCCTGCTGCTTCGGTGATCTGGGCAGGAGTGGGGGAATCAGCTTCCTCCTCACTAGAATTCCTCCTGTTCTCCTTGCATCATTTCCACTTCCTGTCTGGGTTTCCCACCTACACCTCCTGCCTGGCCAATCAACGTTTATTTAAAACATGATTGACAGAGTACAGACAATTCTCCCGCACCACTTCCCCCTTTAAAAAAAAAATCAAAGGAAAATATCTATAGTCCAGTTTTGGGGAATGTGGGTGTAGTATTCCAGGCTACTTCCTGCTGGTTGGGGGCGCTGGTAATCTTATGGGGACCTAAAGAAAATTTAGAGTTATGATAAAGTCCTGTGAGTCTTGATCATCTCAGGCAGCAGTCTCAAACCTGTTCTGGATGAAGAACTCAGACATCTGGGCCATCGGGTTCCTACCGGAGATTGCTCACATGGTCTCCCTTGGTCAAAGATGATTTTTCTTAACTCTGAATAAATCCAGAGCCTCTCATTTTCTGTGGAAACAAAAACAAAATCTCTTCTCCAAAGTAACATACCTTTTGACTTCAATTTTGAAGCCAAGGTATTTTTAAAATATCTATCTTGGATTAATTCTGCAGCATTTATAAGCAAATATCTTTTAGTAGCTGTTGCTCCTTACTCAGAATTTAAACAATTCAAAGAGAGAATAGCATACAGTATCAAGATTCTCTGCATATTTCCCATATTTGTGTGACTTTATTTTAACCTCTATTTCTTTTATTTTTACTTTTAACTTTTGGCTTTTTGAGACAGGTTCTCTGCCTGTCTCTGACAAAGAGAGGACAATCTCTCTTTGTCCTGGAATTCCCTCTGTAGACCAGGCTATCCTTGAACTCCCAGAGATCAGTCTGTCTCTCCCTCCCCAGTGCTGGGATTAAAGGTGTCTACCACCACACCTTGAATTTACAGAGGTCTGTCTGCCTCTGCCTCCCAAGCCTTGGGATTAAAGGTGTGTACCACCACAGCCAACTACTCTCTTTCTTTCTTTTTTTTTATTTCTAAGGACTTTAAATCATTTAGAGGGTTTTTTACTCTTTGAATCTCTCTTTACTGTATATCTCTGTTTTTCTGACCACATGGGTTTTTAATTTGCTAAGGAATATGGAGAAGACAACAGTCAAAAGCCCTTAAGGCGATGCAAGGTCCTTGCCAGGAAGCAAGCTGCAACAATGTTTCCATAGTCACGACAGCCTGCCTGAAAGAGTCAGAGTTTTCCCTGGCAGGACGGCCCAGAAAGCCAGCATTTTAAAACAGCGTAGCTTTTTTCCTGCTACGGCTGAAAACCGAGATGTTTTACTCTAGTCTTTTCCAAGCTTTCTCAGGCTTTCTGTGGATGCAGTTATCCACGTGGGCACCATTCTGTAACATGAAAAGGCCGGCTTGTTTGTGTTTTTCTATCCTGCCCAGTCCCCCCAGCTGTTTAGCCCTAAAGAAAATAACAGAGGACTCCATAAGCAAGTTTCTGGAAAAATCATTATAAATATCAATTTCAACTATATAATAAATGTAGCACCTAGTCCAGAGGCCTTAGAAGCACAGCGTACACTGGCATACCATTAATCCTTGTGTAAACATGAATCGACTGATACCATCCTCATTTTTAAAGAGAAGAATAGTTGACGGAAGAGTAGTTAGGCTCAAACTACTCTCTTAGAGAATCTTTTCCCCCACACAGTATGGTGAATAGGGAGTCCCTAATGTGACCCTGAGCCGCCTCCCCTCCAAAGCCATGTATTTCCTCTATAGCAATCTGCCTGTCTGTCAGATAAAAATGCAGGCTCACTTGAAAGGCAATAAGCAAATGAAGACTGATGAACAACAAAGCATTAAGAAGGACAAAGAACTGTTTACTTTGTGAATTCAAGAAAAGACCCCCATGTCCATTAAGAATTTCTTCAAATTTAATCAGTAACAGGCTGCAAGGACCCAAACCTCAACCGAATGAGTAAGAATAGAGAGAAGAGACAAGAGGACCAGATGTGTGGGATGACTTTGCTATTCAGCCCAGCTAACAAGAATGCATTCAATTTAAAATATACCTTAAAATATTGTCACTCTCAGATCAATTGTAGCATTATTCACAGTAACCAAGATATGGAGTAGTCTAAGTGTCTGCTGAGAAATGAACAGGGAAAGAAATTACAGTTTGCATACATGGAAACTCACATGTGTACAGCAGAGTACTATTCAGCCTTGACAAGGAAACATATCCTGTCATTTGCAGCAGTATGAATGAACCTGGATGATCATCGTGTCTAGCAAAAGTGCTCTGTGTGGTCTCACATGTGGAATCAGGAAAGTGAACAAACTCCAGAATAGAATCAGAGGGGTAAACTCTTAGAGTCCAAGAGAACTGGAGAGATGGAGCAGGGTTTAGGAAAAGTTGGGGAATTGCCAGATTTCCAAACTACTACATGCTGACTGGAGCTGATAACCATGCACTGGATGTCTGAAATTCCCTAAACAGTAATTTGAGTATTCTCACCCCTAAAACTAAGCAATGCTCAAGATGAATATGGTTATTAGCTGGCTGGAAATGATTACACGATGGATAATTTATATTAAACTAAATGTCATCTTGCACACCTTAATATATGCAACCCTTATTTGTTATAGTTCAAGAAACCTTAATAAGAAACCTTCAGGGAAAAACCATGTGAGGAGTATAGTTTTCAAATGTCACAGGTCTCTTGCCCAATTGAAGTTTATGTTTAGTGCATTCCAGCAGTTAGACCTTTATGGTTATTTTTAATTCAATTTTCTATCACATTTCCTTAACTCTCTAACTCTTAATCTTCACTGAGAATTTAGCCTACCCAAGCTGGGGACAAAGCCGCTGGAGCAGTTCCGTTTGAATCTTCATTTCATGCCATAGAGCCAGAGCCTTCTTCAGAGTGTGGAGTGGCATTAAGATTGTGTGGCTCCAAACTGGACTCGTATTCCAGTTCAAAACACCCCGAAAGCAGAGCCAAGAAGAGGCAGGAACCCAGGAGATGAGATGAGATTAGGAGGACAGGTAAACGGAATCCCAAGTGGCTCTCTAAGGATTGGTTTTGATGCTTTACTCCGTCTGAGATGTTGCAAATATCTAAAAGTGCTCAGTTTCAAGCATAAAAGTAAAAAAAAACAAAAACAAAAAAAACCCTCAAGTATAATAAAAATTGAAGGTCTCACAAGTTAAGGCTTCCCGTTATCTTTTGTCTGTTTTCACATTTGTGTGACTCACTCCTGTCCCTCAATTCTACCCTGAATATCATCCACAGAATAGCCTTCTCCAGCCAGCCCCTGATTTTCAGTTGCTAATGTTTCTCACCTCTTGTTTAATTTCCAGCTAGAGCTCATACCACTCACATCAGCCAGCATGTTGTGCCCTATTTGTCTGCTTCCAAGAAATGTCTCCTCTAGAGTACAGGTGGGGACTGCTTCACTCATGGCTATATATTCCTGAGCCCCAGGTGAGTAGGACTCGCCGTAGGAGGCATCTACATATTTGTTAAATAAATCAACAAAATGTTTCCCAAACCAAAATCTGTGAGTTTGAGACTAATTCTGGAGAAAAATGCTTTGTCATATTAAAACAAAGACGATTGCAGAGATAAAACATGCAAAGCAGCCTTCTTCCTGTGCGGCAATTGCAAGGGCACAAGAGTCCATCTGTGTTAGGATTGTCTTCACACTATGTAAAGAATTCAGCAATTTCATGTCCAGGATATGTGTTCATCTTCTTCTTTGTCTTTTTCTGTGCTAAACTGAATCACAGTCAGTTCTTCTTCTCTTTCTTGGGGTTCCAAAACCTTAGCAAAAATTCAATTGAAGGTATAATGACTAAAGGAAAAAAAAGTCTTTTCCTTGTGATCCTCTTTGATTAGGGGAATCGCAAGAGTTTCCTGTATTTATCGCAAAACTGATTTTATGTTGAAAGAAACATATTTACACAGCTAGCAAGTGGGTTGAAAATGTGCGACGTGTGATACTGTTTAATAACAATTCATGTATTATAATTAAAATGCTGCACCAAATAAATAAACTCTAACACCAAATACCTAAGGGATCCTTTTCTTTTTCATGAATGACTATGAAACTTAGAATCTGCTACAAGTCTAATAAAGAACTGGGAGAAAGTTCCGTTGGTAGGAACACTTACTGTCCAAGCCTGAAGCCCTGAGTTCCAGTCCCAAGCACCAGTGAAAAGATGGGTATGACGGCTCATTCCTGTAACCCCTGTGTTGTGGAGTGGAGACAGAAAGACTCCAAGAGCCTGACGGCCCTAAAATTAGTCCCGTCAAAATGGTGACCTTCAGGTTCAGTGAGAGATCCTGCCTCAAGAAAAAGATAGTGGTAAAGGAAGACCCCAACTTCCTCCCCTACCTTCTTCATGTGTGTGCATGACGGGTGTGTACACTCATTCATGGGTGTACATGCATACATACATCACATACCACAACACACACATACACATTTATGAAAATATAATAAAGCTAATATCTTTTCTGTAAATAGTGCCTTCCTCTGAATGAATTTTCACCCTGGGCATTTCAGTTCAAGACTCTTTATATACATTCTTCTTTGATAATCTTGCTTTCATCCTGTTGGACACAAAACCTGTAAATATTTCTTTGCTAGCATCTCTCTTATACATATACATATATTATGCCATATATATGAATTAATTACATTTTTTTAATTTGGTACCTTAATTTACATTAATCTCTCATAGTTATCAATATACCCAATTTGCAAATACAGAAACTGAGCATCATTGCATCTAAGGCATTGTCAAGATTAAAGTTGGCTGCATCATTTCTGTGCTGGCATCTGCCTAAACACAGGATTCTTTCCCTTTCTCCCCAGTGGTACAGCAAGTAAATGTATCACTTGGGAAATAATACAGGCATGAAATATAAGCATATGCCATTTTTCAAACTTCAGTCATTTATATTATAAATCCAAGACTTTTCATATTCACATTTACACAGCATTTGCTTGGGTAAAATATGTTCAATACATTTTGGGGAAATAAACTTTATTACTATGCAACTCAAAAATTAGTAACTGCAATTAAAAAGTAAGAGGTAGCTAAAAATGAAACAAATATAACAAATAATAATGTTATCAAAGAAAGATTTAAACTATATGGAACTAATTTGTAATGTTGAACTGTATGTACCTGAACTGAACTTGGGGATAATAATAAACTAATTAGTGAACTAATGTAAGAGAAGACATTAAGAGAGGCTGTTTAATTTATTATCACTCGTTTCAGATGAAACAAAGCTTTTGCATCAGAAGGATAACTTGATTTTGTGCCCTTTCACGTAATTGTCATTGAGAATTCTTCTCACATGCATGGGCTCTAAAATGAAAGAATGGATGTCAACTGACTTTTCTCTAAGAGGTGGACCCAGAGAAATCATCTCTAACTAACGTGGTTGACTATTACTCAGCAAATGGAAAATCTCCTGAACCTGTTCCTAATGTGCCCAGTTGTGTCTATGAACAATAATCAAAACAAAAACTGGTTCTTAGTCATCTGAGGACATTGTCTTGTTGGGGAAAATGATTTCTTAAAAAGTTGTTTTTCATACATCTCTTAGGGCTTTATCATAGTGAGGAAAACATGCTTTCTGTGCTATTGAGAAGATTTCATTGCCAGCATGTTTAGAAATACCACAGGGCTATGACTAATCCTTCCATTGATGAGCAGATACTCATCGATTAAGTTTACAGCTATTCCAATCATGTCTCTCATGGCCGACAGTGATAAAACTTTATATTTTGAAATGATCCATGTCTCATTTTCAAATAATCAAATACATATCAACATATATAATTCATAAAGCAATACATGTAATATCATGTAAGCTCATATAAATTGTTCCATAGGAAAACCTGCACTCCTTCACTCCTTGACAACTGTGAAGAGAACTTTTGAATGAATCAATAGGGTTTCATTCATGTTTTATTTTGGTTTTGTTACAATAGAAAGTGCTCATCTTCTTTATAATATATATACATATATATATCATTATGCTTTATTCTTATTCTTCCCTCTCCCAGATGATCCTCTCCTACCACTTTTGTTATATTCTGCTTACTTCTTTATCTTCCCCAAACAGCCCCCCTTCTACTTTTAATGAGTGTAGGAGGTCACAACCTGAAAAGGCACTCAGAGCAAGAACACAAAGCACAATTCCAGAAATGTGCTTGGTTCTCTGCCCACAGCTGCCAGAGGGAGCTCTGGTTCCTTATGTCCTCCTAAATGAGCCTGCTTGAAAGCTACATGTGAGGGTGAGAACTCAGACTCCAATAAGACATTGATAGTTCCTATAGTGAAATATCCTTTCTCTGATTTCAGCCTATCTCCTAAGTGATGCTAGGATTTTCTCTTCAGTTCTGGTAATGACACAGCAATAGAAAGCCCATTAAGGGAAGACTATTTCCTTTTAGTCATAATAACAAAATTTCTAGCCTTGGCAAAAACCTAACATTCCAGGTGGGCTGATTAATGACCTGGCTAGGGAACCACCCTACAAGAAGGTGGCACCACCAGTCCTTGAAAAGATAGACTACTCCATTTTGTAAATGTACCACATTTTCCTTATCTATTCTTTGGTTGAGGGGCATTAAGGTTGTTTCCAGGTTCTGGCTATGACAAAAACAAAGCTGCTATGAACATAGTTGAGCACATGTCCTTGTGGCACGATTGAGCATCCTTTGGATATATACCCAAACATGGTATTGCTGCAGAAAAAAAAAATAATAATAATGACATCTTGAAATCTGCAGGCAAATGGATAGAGCTAGAAAGCATCATATTAAATGAGGTAACCCAGACCCAAAAAGACAATTATCATATGTACTCACTCAGAAATGGCTTTTAAACATAAAGCAAAGAAAACCAGCCTACAAATCACAATCCCAGAGAACCTAAACAAAAATGAGAACTCTTAAGAGACACATACATGGATCTAATTTACATGAGAAGTAGTAAAAGACAAGATCTCTTAAGTAAATTGAGAGCATGGAGACCATAGAAAAGGGTTGAAGAAGAGGGTAGAGAAAGGTAGAAGAGCAGAGAAAAATGTATAGCTTAATAAAATCAATAAAAAAGATGGACTACACTTTAAACCGTGCTATGAGATAGGTGGAATAATTATCCCTTTAATGAGATGCTATATTTTTCATTTCCAGAATTTCCATCCCATAGTGACATCGTCATGCAGCTTTTCCCTTTTTTGTCTGTCATCTAAGTACACTTTTCTAATGGTTTGAGTGTCCCTACTTTTTCTCTGAAACTCCTGCCCAACAACAGAGGCACGTGGATAACCTTCATTCTTAACTCACAAAGTATGACTACTTTCCCCTTTCTTCTCCATTCTCAGTTTTCCCGCCATTGAGTTTTTCTTTTAAAGTATATTAAAATATTTCTTGAGCTTCATTTTGAATCTATTCTTATTTTTTTTTATTAATGAGACTAAGAAGAAATGAGGGTCGCTGTTTTACCTGGTATCACATTCTTATTATATTTGTTTCATTGCCACAGGTTCTCCCTTCCCCAAGATCTCTTCATCTGCTGTCATAGTCCATTTGTCACCTCCATGCCCACACACACACAGTCCTGGAAACTACCTATAAGATAAAGCATGCACCATTTGCTTTTCCGAGTCTGACCTCAATTTGCATCTTTTTCCCTTCAAGTGCCATCATTTCATTCTCCTTTGCAGCTGAAAAGTGTTGTGTATACGCATCATATTGTCTTTACTTGTTCATCTGCTGCTGAACATCTAGACTGGTTCTGTTTCCTGGCTTTTATGAATAGTGAAATAATTAACAGAGAGGTAAAAGTATCTCCATCGTATGTTGCTTTAAAAGACTCTGACTTCATATACCTAGCAGTAGCAAGCACAACTGGGAAATGTGGTAGCTCAGGGTCAAATCTTTTTCAGAAACCTTCATACTGATTTCTATAGTGGATGTACCAGCCATACCAAGTTTACATCCATACTTGAATGTATGGATGAATAAGCATTTCACTTCCTCTTGTCAGTATCTACTCTTTTTCCTTTTCCTGATGATATCCATTCTGATTAAAATAAGACAGATTATAAAAAAAGTTTTAATTTTAATTTCATTGAGGCTAAAGACATCAAACTTTTTCAAGTACTTACTGTTTGTGTTTCTTCTTTTAAAAACTATTATTTGGCCGGGTGGTGGTGGCACACACCTTTAATCCCAGCACTTGGGAGGCAGAAGCAGGTGGATCTCTATGAGTTCAAGGCCAGCCTGGTCTACAAGAGCTAGCACCAGGACAGGTTCCAAAGCTACAGAGAAACCTTGTCTCAAAAAAAACCCACAATTATTATTTGTCTATTGCTGATTAGATGATTTGTCATTTGGGTTCTTAATTGTCACAGTTCTTATTTTATTCTGTAATTTCAGATATGTAGTTGTCAATTATTTTTCCCTCATTCTGTATGCTGTCTGCTCACTGTGAGAATTGCTTTGCTTGCTATGCTGAAGTTTTTAATTTTGTCTAATCCTATTTGTTAAGTCTGGGAAGTAAAATCTTTTTCAAAAAACCCTTGTCCATGCCAACATTTGCAGGGTTCTACATACAGCAAAGGCAGTGCTCAGGCAGTCAAGGATACACAGGCCTGCATTTAACATGACTGATGAGTTCTACAACCTCACAAAGTGCTCCGGAGACTCTTCCTGGGATTCCTAAGAAGAGAACATTCATCTAAACATGCACTAGAAAACACTTTGTTCCAGATGCATCTTCTTAAATCCAGAGACGTGCTCTACCACAAGATTTCATCACTGGCCCATTTGGTCTTTTAGTTTAACCTTGTCTATGACTTTAAAAAAGTTTGTTCAGGTGTGTGGATCTAAGCTTGTGCGAAAACAGTCTGATTTGATGGTAACCTTTATACTCAACTAGTACTTGAGAAGAAAAATGAGTTCACAATGTGAATGGATCTATTAATCTACAGTGACTTTGTAAATAAACATTACTTAATCAGGGATGATAATTATAAGGTTACCACAATCTGCATTGTTTTTTTGACTCATTCTTCCCAGTGTTTACTTTCCAAACACTTTGATAAGCATGCAATCAATAGGTTTTTAGTATAGACCATGCAGCAGTTTTAAACCATCTTAGATTATACTAATTTAGTAGCCAACAGATCAAAAGCAAATGCTATGACAGTGAACAGAGTATCGATCTAGCTTTAATTCAATTTGTGGCCTAATTGGAGTTAGTTATCTTTGCTTTTTACTTTATGTGACACTACAAAGGAGGCATCTGTGAATTTTGCATTTTTCATCCTGGTTATATTGTGCATTATTGATCAGGAGATTTGACTATGAAGACTTCAATAGCTCTACATATGTGAAATTGTCATGTCTCTCAATGTCATACTCAAAATAGAATGAATTTATACTAGAATTTGAGAGTGGCTCAAAACAAGTCCTCACCTTGTTATCAGTAAATAAACATTCACATTTTAAATAACTGACATCATGGGCTAAAGTGTTCATCTTTCACTAGATGTTATATATCAATAAATATGATTCAAGCCAATTGGTTCACTTTGCCATTGTGCCTTTCTAAAGTTATGTGACCTGTTTTATTGTGTTCATTATTTAAATTTAGCAATCAGAAATTGTATCATCTCTAAGCTTTAGAACTTCCTTTTCAGTGCACAGTAAAAGCCTATCTCAAACCCTAATTTAGAATTATGTGTATTAAATATGTTTTTATTCTCACACCTAAAAACTTTTAACAAACACAAATAACATTTGATTGAGCTTTGGAGTATGAAGATGTTTGTAGCTTGCTGTGGATACACAAAAGTATGGGAAGAAGTACTGGTTAAAGAGGTTGAAGAAGAGCCCAGAATAACAGGGCCAATGTAAGCATGTGACCATGTCACATGAGAAGTAAAGAGTTACAGTTGGTAAATGCCTTAGATGTCAATGATCCCACGCTTTCAGTCCCTCTTGCATGAAGCCCAATAGCATTTCTGACCCTTGGGAGATAAGAAGAAAGGCAATACCCTACCACTGATTTTCCATTTTTGTTTCTTATAGTTCAAAATGATTGGCATTACTTGTAGTAAAAGAACTACTTCAATGAGATTTAGTCACTAATCTTTGCACTTGTGGATGTGTCTAACAGTCCAGTCCAAATTAAATATATTCAGTATACTCCAGGCATGAGGGAATGTGATGGGATGGATCAGCACATAGTCATGGTCTATAACTCGCTTAGGAATGGGATGGGATGGGTCAGCACATAGCCATATATATATAGTTCACCAGGGATAGGAACTATGAGATGAGGTCACCACACTTTCAATGATGAACCATTTTGAGACAGGCAACAAGACCTGCCCAATCAACCTCCTAAAAGGCCAAACTAATGGGAAGGTAAAAAGTGTTTTTCACATTTTATTGAAATTTCAGCACAGCCTTCACTGAGGAAGCAGACACAGCAGCCCTGCCTTCAGGACAACTGAAGCTTCGACAAGGGTTCTCCAGCGACCTCTGATAACTTTGAAAGATTACTGTAGGCTGACTGCATAAAAGTCATAAAATCAAAAGAAAATTGAAAGCCAGAGGCATCCGTTTATACACTAGACACAATATTTTTCCACAAATTCCAGGAAGTTCTGCCATACTATAGCTGCCTGTGGCATCTCTCTGACTGGTCCAAGAGAATGTGATAGGGTGGGTCATCACATAGCCATTGTCTACAGCTCACCTGAGGAATGCAATGGGATGGGTCTTCACTTAGCCATAGTCTATAACACACCCAGGCCTGGAGGTCCTTTTTGGAAGCATATCACTACCGGCTGCATATGATCTCTTTTAAAAAAAAGAATCACAGCCTATGCCCGAATACACAGAAAGAATTCTAAACTAATACAAGCATTAATTTAATTTCATCAAAGCCAAAGAAAACACAGCTAACATAAGGGCTAACCTTATTAACATGTATGCATAGAAATAAGTGTCCTCTTTCTTTCTCAGAACTAATAACAGGGTTATATAACACTATTGCACTAAATAAATGATTCTCAAGTTACCTGCTCATCTTACCATCAAATAAACATTACTATTTTTTAATCTATATAATATAAGGTGGAAAACTCAGTAAAATTATTCAGAAGGCAGAGATGAGAGATTATATTTTTCAATATGAAAAATATACTAAAATAGTGAAAGAACTGTCAAAATAAATAAATGAAGAGTCAAGCAATGTAACTTTGCAATTAAATCCGTCTTAAAGTAATCAGATTACTTTAATCTTACACTGTGGTGTCGAGTATTAATTATTTTCTCTTATGAAACCTGAACTGACTCTGAAACTCCCTGATATGACTGTGCATCTTGGTAGTCATCTTTATTTGGATTAATCTAAGATTTATACCCTTAGGTATTACCTAAGAAAACTGCATTAATTCATCCCTACAATTTTAATTTTTGAACCGCAACAAAATGGCAAACATGAAGTTATATTTATTCCAATAGTATGACTTTCGGGAACGCTTGGACAGTGTATATTGCCACTTTGATACTGAAGCGGAAATCTCTGACATTACAACATGTAAAGATAGCACACATTAGAACACAGAGTCCGTCTTTGCCTAGTATTCCAGGAACAGAAGTGAGCTGCAAAAGTCACTCCAATCAGGAGTCTACTGCAGTGTGAAAGTGATTATAGATATAGAGTCCAGGCCCAGAGAACCCATAAACACATTTAAAGAAATACCAAAAAACTTATTTTAAAAACATTTTACATTCTCAAGTAATATGAAAAGGATTGGGATTCTAGCTCAATAGTAGAAGAAACTGGGTCAATAAAATACATGTTTAAGATAAACAAAGCACCCAGGACAATTCACCTCACCCAAACCAGAAACATTTGTAAAACAATAATGAGAATTTAGAGACACCCTTCCTTGTTGTGTTTGTTTGCTGTTGTTGTTTTTATTTTCCAGGACAGACTCACCACAATATTCCACTATAGCAATGATGTTTGAGTCACTGGGGAGAGTGGATATCCAAAGAATGCTCCCATTCCTGAGTTGCATGCAGCATTATCTTAATTGTGAACAGTGTGTACTGGATAAATTCAATATCATGAGGTTCAGGACACTGCCGACGCACAGTTCTAGTGCTGACAGCATTCCTAAGATGACTGTCTTCTTTCTGCTCTGTACCTCATCCATGTGGCCTTGCTCTGGTTGGCATGCCAAAATGCCCGAGAAGCCTTGTGTAACAGAACCACAAACTCCTTGAACCACCTAGACTGTGTCTATATGTTATCTAAGAGCAGATTCTTTGCTAGTCACAAGACTCTAAAAGAGTCCTTAAAGCTGAAACAACACCACAATACTACAACAACCCATTTACTTTATATGAAACAATAATCATATGTGTTGCTAATTTTTGCTGATGGGGTAACACAGAAACACAAGCTAAGAAACTTACCTGTTCTTGTCATTTGAATTATAGTAGGTAGAACATGTCCTTTGTCAAAATAGTGATGCCTCCCAAAAGACAGCTATCATTTGGTCTACTTCATAAGGCATTATTACCAGTGTACAGTTGAAGCCATATTTCACATAAGCTAATGTGTATCTCCGTTAAGGGAAGTTGATTTGAATGGTGACCTCTTTAATTCTATCCTTGAGTGACATGACAAACAGAAAGTCTTTGAATTGCCTAGATAGTGTTTACCTTTTAACAAGACTTGAACAAATGAAGCCAGTTCCATGTTGTGTACCTTGATATGCGTTTATGACACATTTGCGATATTAAGATTAACAGTTACTTAAACTATCAGGTTCATAATCAACTATTGCTTTTTCCTTATGAAAATGAAAGCAAGATTTAGACCTGCCTCTGGTGTTTCTTCTAAGATCTAAGAGGTGGGAAGTAAAACGGTCTCGTTAACTTGGGTAAGGTATATATTAGAGTCAGATAATTTTTGCTGTAGTCCTCTACTAAGCATTGCCTGTTAGAGAGAAGTCTATGGACTGAGTGATTTTTATACCACTCCCGACAGAAGGCAAATTATCATCCTGTAGAAGGATAATAAGGATCCAACAAAGTAACTGTATTAAATTATAAATATCAATTCTGGAATGAGTACTATAAAGAAGAATTTCTAGTTATTTGAAACTGATATTCTATATTATTTAACAAAATATTGACCATATCCTTGTTCAGTTGTTAGCATTTCTCACTCCAGATTATTAACTGGATTTCTTGTAAATACAGATTTGTAGATAATCATACTGGTAAGAAGACAACCTATGTTAGAATAGATCTGTGTTTCTCAAATTTTAGAATGTCTAAAAAACACTTAAAGGGATCATTCAATTTATTGAATGTGAGTTTTTCCAGTGGTTCTGGGGAGAAACCGGAAAATGTGTATTTGTAAGGTCCCAGAGACCACACTTGAAAATCACTGAGGCAGGGGACACAGCTGTCCTTAGCTTTTGAAAAGATGACCCAAGAGAGGAGTTAAGTTTAGATACCCAACCTGAAATTCAGGATCGCCAAATGAAAGTATGATTGTCACACATATTCATTTAATTGCAGGTCAGTTACAAATTGTGTATGTATATTTATTATATACAGAAATAGTTACTTGTTATCAAAATCTGAGTGTTTTGTCTGCTTGTTTGTTTGTTTTGCATAAGCAATTTGTTCTTGGTGAACACATATGCATCAATACCATTAAGAAAGATCATGTACTGTTTTTCTCTGTTGTTTAGTAAATACCAATTGTATTCTCGTAGCTAGGTAAGAATTAGCAGCAATGACTACAGCCTCATTGATGCATGAGTCCTTACTTTCATTTCTCAAGAAATACCTGGGCAAAACACCTTAAACACTTTTGGAGTGAGAAGCATTCATACAAAGGGGTTTGTAATAAGAAAAATGCAGAAACAGCAGAAATCTATAGTCAATTTTAGAATTTTGATCACCACCAAAATTCTCTACAAGTAATTGGTGCTATGCACACAAAAGAAAAAGATTCCAAATTTCCAAAGGCTGTACATAGCAGGTGTCTTAAGGCTACATGGTTTCTTCAACTCTCCTTGAGTCCTTGAAATAGGTAAATACTGCACAGAGAAGTATAAGATGAAACAGAGCAGAAATAATGACAGAAAGAGAATAAATGACAGCAAGGACAGAGGTTTTATTTTTTCATGATTTCTGTGGTTATATATACACAACAGACTCGATACAAACCCTTGTGTGTCTTGTGCTTGCTGCTTCAGTCTCTGTGGATTCATAGATTCATATGGGTCTTGCTTATTTAGCCCAGAGGGCCTTGTTCTGCTGGTGCCCTCTATCCCCTCTGGCTTTTAAACTCATTTGGCCTTCTCCTCTGAGGGGTTCCTTCAGCTCTGAGGGTATGGATTTGAAGGAGACATCCATTTAGATTCTCTCAACAATGTCTGGCTATAGATCTCTACATCTGTTCCCAGCTACTTTCAGTCAACACCAATTTTAGGTTTACTTAAGTTAGAGCTGAATGCGCATGTGTGATAGCAGGTAGGTGGCGGCAATTACTAAAGATCCACATTATCTCATTCTCCTCCATTTTGTATTGAAAATAATACCTTTTCTAGAGTACCAATAAAGACCCATTAAAAAATATTTCTGGTCAAGAGAATAAAATCTCTGATCTGAATGGAGACTTAACCTTCGTGCTGGGCTATATCAATCATCGGTCCAAGAGACCAGTCCTAGGAAGGCAGCCTCACCTTAGTCAATGTTAAAAGTGATGGGGGAATAATTTATGAGACACTATACTATTCATTCCCTGAATTCTTGACCCTAGTGCATTCTCTGTACAGAGTGTAGCCATGTTGGCTATTAAGACAGACAACTGTCCAAAATTACTCAGAAAACTGTAAATTTTCCTTTCTTTTCTCTCCTCTAAGCATGCTTTATCCTAATATCCCTGACTTCTAGACCATTTTGAGCTTCCTCACATTCTCTATAACATCCCCTTCCCACAATGTGGCTTGTTGTGCACAATGTTTCTGACCTAAACATCAGCTTAAATGGCATGGCTTTTTCTCTTCTCTCCCTGCGTGCAGATGTTAAGATTATAGCTGGTCTGCCCTGGAAGCTTTTCTTCTAAAAGCTAATTAAAACTTTCCACGGACTTTTGTTTTACACCATTCTTAAATCCTTTTATTAATGAGACTAAGAACCCTAGGAAAGATACCTAGTTTCTCCTGTATCATATGGCAATCACAAATTGACTCCGCCAAATTTCAGTCGTGTATTTAAACTTGACTGTACACTGGAAATATCTGAGAACCTTTCAGTTCTATTAAAATATAAGAAACTCTCCAGTCTTGTCTCTACTGTCCTCTCCAGGTAGGGTTCCTAGACTTCTGTCAACAACTCTACCCATTTCCATCATTTACTTGGGGACCATGTGTCCCATGATTACCATCTAATCCTTCTCCATCCCCGACTCCAGGTAAGTATCCTATATTCATGATGCCAACTCCAGTTGCCCCAGGGAACTACCTGAGGATCTTGTGTCCCATGTCCATCCTCCAATACCTCCCTCCAAGAAGGGACCCAATTCATCTGTCACAAACTCCATCTTCCCCGCCCCCACCTTTCTCATGCTTGAGACCTCAGACTTATAACAACACAACTCTGCCTACCCTTATCCCCTCCCTGAGGCCCACATGTCCTTTGCCTGCTGACCAGCCCTTTCTTTCCATGTAGGGAAACCAGGCTCATGCTACTAAGTCCGTCCATAGCTGTGGCTTACCTGAAGATCAGATGTCATATGCTATCTTGCCAGCTCCTCATTCCCAGGTTAAAACCAGAGGATTCCACATTTACTAAGACCACCTTCACTACCTGAGAAGTCCTGGACACCAACGCAAGACTCCTGAGCACTAGCTGGAGAAAACTTTTAGCTCTACAGAAGACCTGCTCTTGAGCATTGCCTGGCCCAAGCTACACCAGGTTTACTTCTAATACCCCATTGAAACATCAATGTTGAATTGCCCCAAGACTGAACCTTAAGTCTTATTCAAGTGGTCTACAATCTGACAATTAGGGGTCACAGAAGCAGCATTCTAAATATTCACTCCAAAAGGAGGGAGAAAAAGATTTCCATAACAAGAAACATTACCAGCGACCTAATTTAATTGTGTTGGTCCATTACAAAAACATAAATAATATGAATATTCAACATAAAAGGTCTACACCAAAAATACTTGAAAAAGAGCAACATAGATGACATACAAGACAATGACTTCAAAGTATCAATAATAATTATGATCATTAAACCCAATGTGATAGGAAAAATTACCCGAAGGAAAACTAGAAAAGCACAAAGATAAGCAAAATAATAAAAGCAAGTCAAGATATAAAAATGGAATTTTATAGTGACATAAAATTCTACATAAATGCTAAAATTAAATAAAACTCAAATTGAAAAAAATTAAGAATCAAACAAAAAAATTAGTGTAAATTTTCACCAAAAGATTAAATCAGGTGAAAGAGACAATTTGGTCTTGAAAACAAGGGAAAGAAATTGAATCACTCAAAGAAAATATCAACTCAAAAGAAAATACATGAAGGGAATAGGTAAGAACCCTTGGACACAATTAAAGACCAAACCAATGAGTATAGGTATAATAAGAAAAATAGAAATATTTAGAATTTTTTCCAACAAAATCACACACACAGAAAAAGTTTCTCTAATTTAAAAAAGAGATTTTTATCAAGGTCCAAGAGACATATGGAACATCAAATAGATAAGACCAGAAAGGAAATACCCCACATAATATAATAATCAAAACATTACATGTAAAATCCAAAGAAAGAACATTGAAAGATGAACAACAGAAAAATCCAAAACAATAAAACCTGTCTTTTCAATGGAAACTAAAAGGCAAAAGAACCTGGACTGATGAAATCAAAGAAAGTACTCAGACTCATGGGAACTAATAATTACAAAACTGAATGACAACTGGATCAAGGAAGCAATTTTAAAAATCCTAGAATTAAATAAAAATGAAATTACAACCTCCTGAAATCTCTGGGACACCATGAATGGAATCATAAATGGAAAGTTTATAACAACAAGGTCCTACATAAAATATTGAGAGATATATTAATAACTTAATGTTTGTTGCACTTGGAAAAAACAAGAATAAATAGTTCCCCCAACAAAGTAGATGGAAAAATGGAAAAACATAACCAAATTCAAAGATAAAACAAATAAAACATAAATTTTAAAAATATAAGAAATCTATAAAATAGTTTGTTCTCTGAAAAAAATATATTTTCACAAAATAGAAAAAGAATGGACATTTCCAAAATCTTTTCACAAAGTCGGTGTTACCCTGATACAAAAACAGACAAAACCTAGCCAAATAAAGAAAATTATAGGCCAACATCTTGATGAATATAAACACAAAAGTTCTTGATAAAGCACGTGAAAACTGCATGTAAGAAGACAATCTTCAGTTACAGGCATGGCGCCAGAGCAGTGACTAGGAGTTCCGGACCCACAGGGAGCAAGCAGAAAGAGAGACTGGATCTTGATGTGGGATTGCCCTCTGTATGCTGTGAATACCATTGGTTAATAAAGAAACTGCTTTGAGCCTATAGCAGAGCAGGGTAGGAAGAGCTAGGTGGGGAAAACTAAACTGAATGCTGGGAGAAAGAAGGGCAGAGTCAGAGAGAAGCCATGTAGCCCTGCTGGAGAGAGATGCTAGACTGAACTTTACACAGTAAGCCACAGCCACATGGCGATACACAGATTAATGGAGATGATATTAAATTAATATAACTATAAGAGTTAGCAAATAAGAAGCTAGAGCTAATGGGACAAGCAGTGATTTAAATAATATAGTTTCTGTGTAATTATTTTAGGAGTCTGGGTGGCCAGGAAACAAACAAGTGATCCTACATACAGCAGGATCTGGCATGGGATTTTGAAAGTTCAATGTCCATCCCACGTATCATACCTCATCCAACAAGACCACACTTCCTAATCCATCCCAAACAGTTTAACTGATGACTAAACATTCGAATATATGAGCCGATGAGAGCTATTCTCATTCAAACCATGACTGACACATTTTTAAAAGTTAACTCATTATTTAGTCAACTTCATCCCAGAGATGCAGGGATGGTTCAACCTACATAAATCAGAAAACATAACTCCTCAAATAAATAGAGTCAAAGATGAAACCATATGATCACCTCATTAGATACAGAAAAGGCCTTCAACAAAATGCAACACCCCTTCACCATAAAAGTCCTGGAGAGTCTAGAGATATAGGGACATATACTAACTTAATAAAGTCAATACAACAAGGCTAACATCCTAAACAAAGAAAAACTCAAAACATTTCCATTAAAGTCAGGAACAGGAAAAGTATATTCACTTCTCTACCCCCTTGAAAACATAATACTTCACATCTTAGTTTGAGCAATAAGTGAAATAAATAAAATGATACAAATAGCAAAGAAAAAAGTGAGAGTACCATCATTTACAGATAATATAATTCTATACAAAAGAGACCTCCAAAACTCCACCAGAAAGCTCCAACATTTGAAAAATTCATTAAAAAAGAAGTGGCATATGAAATTAACACTAAAATCAGCAGTCTTCAACTAAACAAAAGACAAGCTTACTGAAAAAGGAGTTAGGGAAACAATTCCATTAAAAATAATGTCAAACTAGTTTCTTGGAGTATAACCAACTAAGGAAGTTAAACTCTTAAGCAATGAAATCTTTAAAGCATCAAGGAGAGAGAGATAAATTGAAGAAGAGACCAGAAGATATAAAAAACTTCCCATGCTTGTGGATTTTAGGGTTAATACTGATAAATAACCATCCTGCCAGAAGCAATCTGTAGAACTAATGAAATGCTGCCAAAATTCCACAATTCTTTTCAGAAATAAAAAAAAATAGAACCTTCAATTAATGTGGAAATAATGTGGAATTCCCTTTTGTATGCTTTGAATACCATTGGTGAGTAAATACACTGCCTTGGCCTGTTGATAGGGTAGAACTAAGGTAGGCGGGGAAAACTAAGCTGAATGCTGGGAGTCAGGGAGAAGCCATAGAGCTGCTGTCAGAGACAAGCATGCTGAAACTTTGCTGGTAGACCATGACCTCATGGTGATGCACAGATTAATGCAGATGGGTTAAATTTAGATGTAAAAGTTAGCCAATGAGAAGTTAGAGCTAATGGGCTAAGCAGTGATTTAAATAATACAGTTTCTGTGTGATTATTTTGGTTCTGGGCTGCCACAACGAACAAGCACCTCCTTTCAACATGGAAACACAAAAGGCCTTGGCTGTCCAAAACATTGCTAAAAAACACCACCCCAGATTTTAGGTTACACTACAAAGATATAGTAATGAAAATTCAATTTCAAATTTCAAAGGTAAATGACTTGAGCTAGGAACAAGCATTTTGAATAGGTCACATAGACCCAGAAAGACAAACATCATAATCATGTGTGTTCTCCCATTTGCGTACCTTACGTTTGAATCTTTACATATATGTATCTCATTTTAAACACCCACAGAAGTCAGAGAATTTAAAAGGAGCCATGGGGAGGGACTTTCAAAAGAGAGAAGATGTCATAGTGATAGAAAGGCAAAAAGGGGAATAATGGCACATCAAGTGTTAAATGGGGGGCTGCAGAGCTGTGTAAAAGAGAGGCCTCAGGGAGGGTTAAGTAACAAGACTTTCTGAAAAAGTTGTGTGAAGAACTATTTGCTGCTGCAGCTTTCTGAAATATAAGCAAATCTGTATATTTAAACCACTGAAACGCTACCACGGACAACAAACAGTGCCCCTACTGGACACCAGAGGCTAACGAATAAAAAGCCCAATGCCCAGAATATGTGATATTTTTGGAGTTGTTGGCTACTAAGGTTCCAAAGACCTCCAAACATTACAGATTATTTCCATTTCTCTTGATTACCCTCCAGAAGTTGATAGTAAGGCCCTGTTGCTGAAGACATCACATATTTTGGTCACGGAGCATAGATAAATCAAGCTGGTACTGACCAGGAAACTTCATTCCTATTGTGATAGCTTTCACAGTGCTAGAACATATAAAATGTTATTCATTTATTTGTAGAATAAGCATTCTGTCCCAATTTGTGTGAGATATATTGCAACATCCCCCAGGACATTCTAAATGATGATAGTTATGAGCCTTGTAAACCTTGCATAATAAATAATAAAATATGGCAATTATAATGTTCTGCTTCAGTAAATGTTATGTAAATTCATGTGTCACTCTTCCTGTAATGATGTGGGATGAGGCTAAACCTTTGAGACAAAACTCACTGAGGGGGATTATTAAGTTCTGCCACATACTTTGGCCATAGCTTTACAGCATGTGGCACAAAGGCAAAACCAGTCTTTTTTTTTCTTTCTTTACAACTTCAGAGATAAAAGATCTGTTCTTGGCATACATTCTAGCACTTTCAGAATAATTTTTGATTTCTGTTTTAACCAAGAATTTTCATCCTTTCTTTTAATTACTTCAATACTTCACTCATAAACTGAAATAACAATTCTTGAGTGTTGCTGTACATCAGGAACTACTCTAAAAACCTTCTTTGTAAGTTTTCTATGGAAGATGAGACAAATGGGTACCTCAGGTTTTCCAGGACCTGTCATTAGAGGAAATAAAAGAGTAAGTGACCCTCCCATTGTACACTGAAGACCACCTTTCTCACACAGTTCTGTGTCACACTGTTGCAAAACAACCAAGAACAGTGTATGAATTTTTTAAAGTTCTTTTCAGGATCCTCTGAAGAAGACAAAACTGCAGCTTTTATATACAATTCCCTTATAAGAAGACTCTTAAATGAGAATGTCTCACTGTAACAAGGGAAATTTTATAATTTATAAGAAAATTTTGTTTACAAGTAATAGCAAAGCCTACTCTGGTTGAAGAGTGAAGAATGTGCTGGCTCAAGTAAGTGTAGAGGGAAGAAAGGTTTCAGGGTTGGTTTAGCTATATGACTTCTCGCTTGCTTTGTGTTCTATCAACTGGACTTTCCTCTGTGTTGGCCAATTCTAAGGAAAAGAAACAGTGTTTCAGGGGCTCTATCTAGAGTGCCAAGGAGAAGAAGGCCCCCTTTTCGGCACCCCTCTGTCCTTTAGAACCATGTAAAGCTACTTCCAAAAAGCCCCTCAAACTTCTTTCTTTCTAAGCTAAACCTCATGCTTGATTATGTATCTCCTTTTGTTTCTGTATTTATTTTTGGTTTAGAAAAAGGTGTTTTCTGAATTTCCAAAGCTTCCCTCACTGAATTACTAACTTGTGAAAAATACCAGTCTCTGAACAATTTAGTCCACCCACAAAAACCAAGGGAGGAATTGAATTTCCCCTAACTTCTGTATTACATGGGCAAGGCTTAAATTTCTGATTAAACAAATACTGCAAAAAATGGAGGTAAGGGAATGGATGGTCAACAAAACAAAAATCTCCTGCAGAAAACTTCACACCCATAGAGATGCCCCCAGTGGAGGAGCAGTGCGAGAGCGTCCTGGCAACACATATGCCCTCGTAGATATTCCCCATCCTTAGGCTGTAAGTGGGCGTGCCACAAATGTAAAGTGACTATGCTTTATAGTGCAATCACATTCATGATGAGACTCGGTGATCCATTTGCTAGCTGCCCTTTCCTTTGACAATTAGGGACAAGCAAGTTGCAGATGGCATTCCATTCTCCTCTGAGTAGAGCAACTTATCAATAACATAAAAGTGTTTCTTTACGTATGAAAACACTCATGTAGCCTGATAGGGAAAACCACACAAGAATTTTATAGTATATTAAGGATGCAGAAAAACATTGAAAATTTTCTGAGGAATAACAATATATCAGCCCTGGACTTGGGAGGCGATTCAGTGGGTAAAGCCACCTGTCACAAAGCCTGATGACACAAGTTCGATCCCCAGAACCTACACAGTGGAGAAAACTGACTTCCACAAGCTTTTCTCTGACCATACTCACAGCATGCCACATGCTGAGTGCATGCACATGTACACACACACAAACACTCACTCATACAGATGTGTGCACACTCACACATGAACAAATAACTAAATAAACCATTACAAATTAATGTACCAGTTAGCTTCCTAATGACATGTCTGTTCTTAAAAAGTTACCACTGTTCCACTGTGCAGGACAGCCACTCACTAAACTAAGAGGAAGTCATCCTATCCACTATATTCAAGAATGCTACATTGACACAAGATTTGCCAATAAAACAGCCATAAATCTGTTGACAATGTATGCTCTACATCTGTCTGCAATTGAGTGGTGCTTGTTTCCCCATGGTTGTTTTGTACAGGATATCACACCCTGGGGGTATATATTGCACTAAAAAATTGTGGTCTGAGTTACCAAATGTTTTATAGACATGGGCAATTCCATTGTGTGAAGTGTTTTTAAGTATTTGAAGTATTAAGTATTGACTTTACACAAACTGAGAACGTATTCTGGGGCCAAGGTTACCTTGCCCGGGACAATATTGTTTATAAATGTAAAAACTAGAACATTGTGCCATTTGCATTTTATTATGCTGAGTGACATAACCCAGGCCAAGAAGACAAAGGCTATATGTTCCCTCTCATGTGTGGATTCTAGATTTCTACGGTTAGATTCCTGCTTTTAATTTAGAATAAGTATATGTAGACACCAGAAAGAAAAAAAGGAGCCATGTGAGGGCAGGCTTAGGGTAGATAGTAAAATATATGTCATATAAGTGTAGAGAGGAGGAATACTAGGGATCAGGTTCTAATAGGGATGTGGGGTAAAGAGAAAAGTTTCAGGAAGATAATCTAAGGATATATGAAAAGCCATATGGAAAGCAGTTACTAATGGTGTGGGAGAATTGCCTGTATTCTGTCAATCATATTTTAATAAAACGCTGATTGGCCAGGCAGGCAGTATAGGCAGGAAAGCCAGACAGGAAGTAGGGGTGGAGCAAAGAGACTGGGAATATTCTGGGAAGCAGGAAGCTCCCTCCGCGATTCCTGCCCAGACCACAGAGAAGCAACATGTGAACTGACAGCTGAAAAAGGTACCAAGCCATATGGCTAACATAGATGAGAAAAATGGGTTAATATAAGCTATAAGAGTTAACAAGAAACCTGAGCTAATGGGCCATTCAGTTTATAATCTTATGGAGTCCTGTGTGTGATTTTCCTTGGGAGTTGCCGGTTGTGGGGTACTGGGCGGGACAGAAACCCCAACAAGCCGGCCCTCATGTTACAGTTACTTTATATGCTAAATTGAAAATATGCTTTTAAAAATCGTTTGAATATAAGTATTCTGCATTGATGGACAATACTAATCATAAACATCACTATTTTTGTTTGTTTTGTTGTTTTTCTTCTTTGATACGCAATCTCACTATGTAGCACCAGCTGGCATGGAGCTCACTCACTATGTAGAGCAGGCTGGCCTCAAACACTCAATAATCTGCCTGCCTCTGCCTAAGTGTGGAGATTAAAGGTGCACACCACTATGTGCAGCAGCCACAAGTTTCTAAATGAAAATTTCAATACCACACATGCGGTATCTTTCTATGAACTGTTGACCAGAGAGCTACTAGGGTTCCCAAAAGAACAGAAGCTACTTCTAATGTTTTTAGTCACCCATCAGAACTAGATGGCAAAATCCTATGGTTGAAGACACCATACTCTTTGGTTCAGGATACAGATAAATCAAACTGGACCTGAATCAAAGTGTTCCTTCTCACTGGCTGCCATTCATAATGCTGGAAGGTGATATGCAGACTAGTAGGGGAGAAAAGTTAACAACAGTCTTATCTAAACTGTAGAGCCTGCATGCTAGGATATGAATCTGCCAGCCAAGACATATCCACTAGTGTAATAGTGGCATGACTATTGGGGGGTGAGAATAATCAATCATTTCCTAATTACATTTGGACATGTTCTATGGGAAGGAATGCATACTAACACCTTTAGCTGGTATAGTCACAGGTCCTAGTTGTAAAGTTACAACTGATGTTATGTTACATGTGCATATAGTCAAACTGCTCCCCAAGTATTTATGTTTATACCCTTAAAATAGTGCTGCTCTCAGCCTTAGTCATGGAGACTTCATTTTGTAGTAGGTGATGTTTAATGTAGAGGCTTACAACCGATCAAAATGCTGAGAAAACTGACTTTTGAGTGCTCAGCCATAAGTAGTCCAACTACGTAACCCCCTTCGACAGCCCAAGGAACATAACTGGAAAAGAGACAAGAGTGTAAGAACCAGCAGATACTATGCTATGAAACACTGTCTTCTGGTTGTGGCATGGCCATTGTAACCAGAATACACAGCAGCTCTAACTACTTGCACAACATTCACACAAAAGAAAAAGGGGGAAAAGACATGAATGGAGGAGGTGACCTAGTTGTGAAGAATTAGATCATAAAAAGTAGAAAGGGGATAAGATAGAAGAATGGGGTAATATGGTCACAATATATTGTACAGGTTATAAAGCCTTAAAAGACACATTAATATGTATTTATTATTGGAACAATAATGTTCACCAAAAATCCGAACCAGAATATTACGTTGGCTATGCAAATATAGGTAAGTTGAGGGAAATCAAGTAGCTATTGACTGTCCTTGCTTTTCCCATTTAATCAATTCCTAATTTTGAAAAGTCATTGATTACTTTCAGTTTTCCTCATGCTTGATTATGTTCACAAAGTTTTTCAGAGTATTTTTCTTTTATTTATATTTATTTTGAAATATTTGCATATATAGACAATAGAAATACGAATGCATTTAAGGAATATACACAATCCCTTTATTTTACTCTCATCAAATACAAGCTTTCATGAGTTTTCTCAGATTTTCTTACTCACGGTACTGTCTGTGGCAAATTCTAACTAATCAGGGACTGTTTCCAGACATTTTAGCAATTTGAAGGAAAAGGGTGTTTTGCCCCATGTTCCTGAACAAAAGAAAAGACTCTGGCTAGCAAGGATATTATCCTTAAAGCAGAAAGTAACTTGAGTCCCAGACAATGTCATTGGATCAAGAGTAAGACAGTGAGAGTTACCAAACTAGACTGTTTTAAAATTATCATTTATGAGCCAAGAGAAACAAAGTATGAACTAAAACACAATAACAAAATCTACCACTTTGTACACTAATTTTAAAAATAAATGAAAATAACATTTTCTAATAACCATTATTGGATAGCTGTGAGGAGATAAAAAGGTCTTGCAACAGAGGCTCACAGCTGTGCCTGTAGAAACCACTGAAAATGCAGAATTTCTCAAGTAAAAGTATTAAAATGCAAATATGAACCCTCATGTCTAAACATGCGCGGTGATGCATAAGATTTTGGCAACAACTTTTAATCCACCAGAAAAAGCGGTTTGTACTTACAGTTTCTCCTGTCCTAAGTTTTCCGATTGTTACAAAACAGCATGCATTAATTTCCATTCTATAAAAATGCAATTCTGTTCTCATTTTTAAGTATATTTAAGAACTCTTAAACAGAAGAAGACATAAAGCTATTTAAATAAAGTCATTATAAACCCAATCACATGCTGTCTACCTTCTTTCTAACCTAATTCCCTCTTTCAATTTTCATCTGACATTTGGGGATTTTTGCCTTATAACCAGGATAATGGTTTTTGATAGTTATCAGTCCTACAGCATCCAGCAATATGCATGTAATTCCTTTTTTACACTTCCCTTAAAACACCCCTGGTTACATTCAGTCTTTTATATGAGTAAATGTGCTTCTCCTTATCTGGCATGCATCTACTTTTTTCCAGGAAGGCTACCATTCTCAGTATCCACTGTTTTTTGCTCTTACCCAGCTAAACACAGTCCCTTTCCTTCAGATATAATATGCCTGCCTCAACAAGAGGAGCAAGTACGAGCAGACAGGAGGTGCTCATCTTTCCATGCCCAGGAGGACAAGGACCACAGAAGCACCTCCAACATCTGGCACCTGCTTGTAAATTGTAAAATGCCCATGGCGAATCCAGACCTAGTGCTACTATTAAAGGGGGAAATGGAATGCTTTACATAGTTTCTAGTTAGATGAAACATAACTTTTTTTCAATATTTCATTTCTTTTTTTTTTCATTCGCACCTTTTAATTGGCTGTTAAAAAGCATCAGCAATATCCCTCGTTTTAATGTGCCTGATAGAACAGAGCAATTTAGCTCTGTGAAACCAAATTGCACCTTTAAACACATAGTCTGCTGGTCGTCTTAGCACCCAAAAAAACACTGACATCTTCGCCTCTTTTCTTTTGGCTTATCCTGCTTTGTGTCTTAAGGAAAAATACTACACTCATAAAAGATACTATTCATCCAAGTTCTGGGAATCATTCTCGCAAGCTACCTGAAAAGGTAGTAAGAACACCAAATTTGTAGCCAATAGGTCACAAGACCAAATGACCTGAGAATTATGGATCTTGAAACGGTGTGTGAGTTGAACATAATCTTATAAGGATTGTGCCCTTAGCTTTAGAAATCTGACCCAGCTCCAGGTAGAGTCTGAATCACACAGTAATGGGAAAGCTTAGGTTGCTTTTGTGCCATAGTCATTGTTCTAGTGCTGAGAAGAGACACCATGACTAAGGAAACTCTTACAAAAGAAAGCATTGCATTAAGGACTTGATTAAAATTTCAAAAATGCAGTCCATTTTCATCATGGCAAGAAGCATGGCGGCAGGAAGGCATGGGGCTGAGAGATTACACCCTGATCCCTAGACAGGCCATCATAGAGAGCAACTGGGACTGGCTTCTCCTTTAGAAATCTCAAACTGCATCCCCAGTGTCACACTTCCTTCCCAGCCACACCTTCTTATTGTCTCTAAATAGTTCCACTAAATAAGGATCTGCTGCGGAAGTACCTTCCATTCCTTCAGCCAATAGTCGCTGAAGTACGAGCCCACAAAGCTGCGGGAGCGCCTTCCGCTCCTTCAGCCAATAGCCGCTGAAATACCAGCCCACTGGGCGTGGTAGATTTCTCTTTAAAAGAGCGGCAAGCCTCGGCTTGCTTTCTTGGTTCCAGCGCTTGGTTCCAGCTCCTGCTCCAGTGACTAGGTTCCTTTCCTGATGGTTTGTGTGTATGTAAGTTTTACCCCCCAAAATAAATACCCCTTTAAAACCTAACTGGTGTGGGATTGATTCGCCATTAAGGATCAAGCTTTCAAACATATGAGCCTATGGGAGCCAGTCTCATTCAAACCACCACACCTTGTGATTCTTCTCAATGAAATAATGTTTAAGGTACATTGCCTCTAAAACATTATCATCTGATCATCTGATCTTCTTCCTCTTTCTCTTCTTCTCTTTCTTCTCCTTCTTCTATTTCTTGTCATGTTTCTTGGCATTCCCTTATGACAGGACCATTAACAGATTAAAATTGGCCACACTAAATCAACTGCATTAAATCACTTGCCCATCTCTGTTGCATTCCCCTTTCTGTATGCCCAACTATTGTTACATTAAAAGGTCTATCCTTTGTACCTACCTAAGCTCTCATCGATCCCTATACATAATTAGGGACCGGAAAGCAGTAATAACCCACAATATGGTCATTTTTTAGCACATTGAACAATTTGACATAGATCCAAAGTCTCTGAAAGCATTCTTGCTCCTCTCACCACAAGAGTAAGGAGGAAGTCTGCAATTTCCTTTTCTATACTCAGAGCAAACTACATAAAAAAGATCACGGCTCTCCATCCCAAACCTCAAGCCCCACTACCTCAGAAAAGAAGACTGAGGAATATAACGAGGATGACAGGAAATTCAATTCCAGATTAATGTCTGTCCCTGAGGTTCATTCAAATACCTAAAAGAATGTCTCCAAGACCATTCTGGAAGTAATCATGTAAGCCTTTAAATGTTTGACAATCCCCACTCTCACCCTACTGAGTCTGAAGAGGGGCATATAGGTTTCTACAGAATGCCAAATAGATGGGTAATCACATCATTATACATTTCCTCCATATTGTGGTTTTCCTTTCTCTGCATGTTAATAAATTTTGTGCTTTTTTTGCTTATTTAGTTGAGATCACTATAATCCAGAAATGCTTCAGAGGACAGAAGAGAAATTTCACTTTACCCCAACAGTGCCAGTGCAGAGCAAGAGAGAACGGCCCATCCTTACCCTCTCCCACCATGTGGAACCTCTTGGTTGTCATCATAACGTTGAGAAACAGAAGTAACAGCCAGTCTTGACCAGCACAGAAGTCATATCATTAGGTGAACTCTCCTACTTTAGATCCCAAAATATAGGGCAAACTGTTTCCTACTAACTCAGGCTTCAACCTTTACATAACTAATTTTACGAAGACACTCAGAAATCCTACCATCCCCTAGAGTCTGCTCTTCTGTCCTTTGAGCCCGTTTTGACACACACAATCCTTGCTCCACAAACACAAATTTCACAGAGAGAGAAGAACAGATCCTCTAATCCTTTCATTTAAGCAGAGGTAGCACAAGGTAACATTGGTTTCTTTGAGGGATAAATATATGCATGATAAATAAATATTGCTTTGTAATTATTCAAAGTATGACAAAATATTTACTGAGGAAACCCATCATCTCTTATTCTCTTGTGCCTTATCTTAGCCAAGAAAATAAGCAAAAGAAAAAGAACTCAACAGAGTTAGGAAGAAAGCCTAATAGGACAGCCAAATGCAAACTAAAATGTAAGCAGCCATAATTCTCACTGCTTCTGTCCCCACCTCATTGTAAAATCTTTGCCCCAATAATTAAAATTTCTCCTGCAGAATTTAACAGGATGATAAACACCCACAGAAGCTCTACCTTCTCATTCTTTGCTGCCTTGTCTTGGGAACAGAATGACTAGGTAGTAGCTACATAGCCACTGGCAAGCAATGCAACGAGATAAATTTTAGTCCTCCCGGTTAGCATCCTTTCTGGATTATCACAGAGACAAGATGACATAATGTGGGGCTCGCAGCAAGTTTGTAAAGGATATTCATTGCTGTTATCGCTGTCATCATTCATCTTCGAGAAGCAGGGTGCCGAGGGATCCTCACCCACCACCTTCAGGTGCAGCACAGATTAGAAGTCTGTCCTTTAGTTATCCAGCACTGAGAATTTGTCTTCTCGTCTTTGACGTTCTTACCCATAAGAGAAGGATAAATGTTCCTTCCTCATGAGGTTCTTTTAAGCATCTGTTGAAATCATGCACAGAAAGTGATGACTACACTATTTGGTGCCATGTACGATCAGCAGGCATTATGGTGTGTAAAGAATGAGCTTAGAAAAGAAATCCCTTTTAATCCAGAACTCATAGGTTTCATGTGCACCATCACTCGGTTCTGTAACCATGGTGATGGCAGGTGCCTGCTGAATATGTCAGCTCCCTTATCAAGAGAAACTTTGCTTCAGATTTTCTTGCCACACACATACACACACTTTCTCTCTCTCTCTCTCTCTCTCTCTCTCTCTCTTTCTCTCTCTCTCTCTCTCTCTCTCCCTCTCTTTCCCCCTCTCTCTCTCTCTCCTTCCATTGCTGTGTATCCATGTTCTTTGAGGATATGCCAGCAGAGAACTACAAGTTCTCAGAGGGTTCTGGCAAACAGAAAGTTCTCTTTCTCCTGCAATGAGGCTGTTGGTTATATGGCGAGTGTTAAGTGGCTGTGTATACAAGTCTTCATCCAACCAATGTACTGTCTCAGAGAGATTCAAGTCCAGTGCTCGCTGAATCAGCTCGGAAACGGGTTCAAACCTGGCTCTGTTGGTGACCTTGGGTCAATTGCATGTCCAAGTATCAGTTTTCTTTCTGATAGAATACAACTACAAATTACAGTTCCCTGTCCAAAACCCTTTTCTTGTGAAATTGAGGTTTCCTCACATTTGGATGTGAGGGAAGACCAGGGCATACCTACTAAAGGCTGTAATCACTGTGGCCGGAGTTCCCAGCAGTGCACAAGCTAAGACTTCAACAGAAAAATATGATATTATTTGCAGTAAGTCAAAATTGTATGAATTATAAGCACCTGCTCAGCAGTTAATATAAAATAAGGTCATATTCTGCCTCCAGATGATTTTAAAAGCAAAACATTATTTTTAATGAATTTGGTTCTTTTGGATTTAGTAGTGCAGGAGTATAGGAATGGACCTGATAGCCAGGAATATTACTACCTGCATCCATGGCATCTTTGGAAACCATTAAACAGGTGATCCAAGTCATATTTCCAGTACAGAAGCTTTAATATTAAATTGGGAGTGTCTCCAGTCCAAAGTCACTGATAGCTTTAGAAACAAATGTGGCTACTCTTCCTATACAGCAAATTGTCATAAAATTGTCTTTTTCCATCTCTGTCTACACCATTGCTCCTTTGACATCTTATTCCTCTTATTCTGTTTAAGTTGCGTGACTCTTCATTAAAGTTATCTCCCATCCCCCCATATTCTCCAAGCCCCTTGGCTCTTCCTCTCATCTGTCACAAGATCAAAACTACTGAAGTCCAATTCCCCACCTCGTTTTTGGCTTTCATTCACACAGCTCAGCATTGCCCAAGTAAAAAATATGGTCTTCCTGAGGACCCCATATTGAATTCAAGATTTTGAATTCAACTGGTTATGTTACTCTAGCTCCTTTGGTTTCTCAGTCAACCCTCTTTCCTTTAAATCCCCCGAAGCTTATGTTACTACATCACCCTCTTAACCAGAAAAAGAAAGGGAAGGGAAGAAGAGGGAGGGAGGGAGCGAGGGAGGAAGGGAGGAAGGGAAGGATGCTCTCATAATCTTCTACTACTCTATCGCCCAGTGTTAGTCTAAGTATAAATAATCTCTTCTGATTAAGAATGAAGAGTATTGTTATTGAGCTTTCCTGGGTTTTTTATTTTCTACATCTATTCTGTCACCTTCCAACCTTAATGCAAATGCCTCTTCGATATCTCTGCTGGGATATCGAATGTGGACTTTAAATTTGTTAATCAAAAGGAGACCCTTCATCCCCTGCCCAGAGCAAATCTGCTCCTCCATAGTCTCCTTCACCACAGCAAATAACGTCTTTATTTTTACAGTTACTCACATTTTAAAAGCTTACATTAACTTTAATTATTTCTGTTCTCTCAAGGCACATCACAATCCATCAGCAAATTCGTTCAGTTCTACCTTCAACATAAACTCAGAAAATAAGCATTCGTTCCCAACTCCAGCGCACCACCCTAATCTAAGACAGCATCTCATGCTATTGCTATACCTCTCTTACACACTTCTCTCTTGCTCTTGCTGCTTCTTTCTTCTGAACGGTCACCAAAGTGATGCTTTCAAGTAATAGTCTCCTCTGCCCAACACCTACAGAGAAAAAGACAAAGTTCCAGCAAAGCCCCGTGTATCCAGACCCCATTCCTCTTAGGACCCCTCTGTTATGGCTCCCTCTGTTTACTCCTCTGCAGGCACACTTGTCTCCTTGCCATCCTCTACTACAGTTACCGTTAACACCCCCACATCTCTGCAGTGAAACCCTGTTTTCGGGATCTCCATTTGCCTTGCTCCTGGGTCACCACTAAATCTCACTAGAGGCTTGATTTGACCCCCCTGCCCAGTTGGCTGTCTCCTTTCTAGACCTTAGCTTGTAATCATTGCCTTCTGGCAACAGGAATTCTTACTAGACAGGTTGAAGGAGATTTTGGAGGATTAAGCCACAAAGATCATCCTGAATGACCATCCAGTTCCTTTACTCAATCATAGTTAAGGATTAGCACAAAGAGTAGATGTTGACATATTGCTTTAATATGCTTACAAAGCAAAGCTGTGCATTTCATTTGAGGAACAATTAGTTATGCTAACCCAGAGACAGTGAACTCTCACTTTATCCTCAACTCCTATGATTGATCCACAACTCTGCTTCTACTGGGGTGCATATACCTGCACACACATAAGCAGTGAGGGAGAAGCTGTCAACATTCTTTTTAATTAATTACTCATGTGGGCAAACCATCCAAACAATCCCTAACATGGAGCACTGAGGCTTAGTAAAAATAACTAACACCCATGGTTATGATTCTTTGTGTACTAAAATTGAGTTGAGCAGAGTCTTCGTTTCTTTCAAAACCAAACTTTGAAGATTTCTAAAACTTAATTTGCTTTATTGAGATATAATTCAGATAAAGCCTGGGGAGATGTCTCAATGGGTAAATCAAATATTGAACAAGTATGAGGGCTGAATTCAAATGCCCAGAACTCACATAAAGCCAGAAGTGGTAGTACTCACTCTTCTGTAGTCCTGGTGGGAGGCAGAGAGCAGTGATCCGAGGAAGCCTTGGGGCCAGCATGGAACACTCAGAGACTAAATCCATCTCTGATGAGAACCCACACTGAAGGTTGTCCTGTGATCTCCAGAAGCAGGCTGTTACTTGTGCATAACTATATTCCCTACATTCGCACCCCAAATGTGCAAACACACACACACACACACACACACACTCATATACACAATACACATACACACACACACACCATATACCTTCTGAGCTGACCAATTAAAATGGACAATTCCTGAGGCATCAATATGTTCAAAAATGTGCACTCCTAAATAATCACCAAGTGTTAACATGCCAATCACCCCACCCCCAAACATCATAGCCACTTTGTTAAAAAAAAAAGAACAAAATTTACAAAACATCAGTGAGTTTAATAGAGAAAAAGAAAAAGCTGATTTAAATTATTAAAATGAGACTAAAAGCAATGCCATGTAAACAAAGACATCCCAAGGAATCTTATGGGCAGCTAACCATACACCGATGAGTTGGACCACCTAGGAGAGTTGGGTAAATCCCTAAAACCTGTACTCTCATAACAGTGAATCAGAAAGTAATATAACACATGAGCAGAATTAATGAATAGGGAATTTAATCAGTAGTAAAAATGTCTCCCTTCTTCTCTGAAAGGCTTACAATGGTCCTGGCATCTCCAGTATTGGGGTTCGCCCCCCTCCCTCCAGAAGTTGAGGTTTCACCTCTATCAATGAGCTGCTGGATCCTCGGTAAGAACTGCAGACCTCAGGTTCTCTACATTATCCCTTCAGACTTGGTTGGGAGCTATACTTCAGCTTAGACTGCACCTTCACTAGTGGCCTGCTCTGACCTCTTCTCATGGCGACAAGACTCAGCTTCTCTCTATGACCCCATCAATACTGCAGCTTTCGTGTCATCAAAGCCAGCACCACCTTGGGAACGCCGACACACTACCAAGTTCAGCTGACAGTTTGAGACGCGGCATCGCTCACCGTTGGAGCACAGCTTATTTGTGTTGATCCTGTGGAAACACACCTCAGAATATTTCACCTCAATAATGCCGGTCCCATTAATCACAGGTGATTTTTCAGCCGCAACTAACCAGCATCAATTGTTGTGGTAAAGCATAGAAAAATTTGTTCACTTCTCCAGATTCTTAATTCAACGGCCTTGAGGAAGTCTTTAAAGGACTCTTAAGCTTTCTTCTGAAATCTTATAAGCCAGGCATCCATTATCAGCAATTCTATCAGCATTCTTATTGTCCAGGCTCCTACAACTAACAGCCACTCATTAAACTCCGAACATTCAATGACTTTTCCATCCAATGCTTTAAAACCTTCTAGAGCACTCCTCAAAACAACGCGGTCAGTTCCATCACAGAGATACCCCTGCATCTCTGGTACCAATTTCAGGCCTAGTTTGTTCCTCTATTGTTTTGATAAAAAAAAAAAAGAAAATGGTCCAAAATCAACATGGCAGGGAGAGGGTTGATTTATCATACAGATTATAAATATTAATCATCATGGCATCTCATAAATTCAAGGCAGATCCTGTAGCAGGTTTGAAGCCGAGACCATGGAGGAACTCTGCTTGCTGGTTTGCACTCATGAATCCCTAACTTGCTCTCTTATGTACACCACCTGTTCAGGTATGACACCACTCATGCTGGTCTGAGCCCTCCCCTATAAATCATTAATCAATAAAATGCTCCTCGGACATGCCCACAGGCAAATATGATGGAGGCAATTCCTCAGTTGAGGTTCCCTCTTCCCAGGTGTCTACAGTTTGTAACAAGTTGACAAAAACTAGCTAGCACAAATGTAGATGCATATATGTATTTAAGGATAAGTAAAACAAACAGCAGTGTTGATGCCAAGGACAGAAGAAAGGAATTAGAATGGTTTTGTTGCTATAAAGTACTTGCACTATTCATGAAAGAGTTTCCTGTGATATAAAAGCAGCTTGGATTCACTGGAAACAAAAAAATAACTACAAACTCTTAGATAACCGCCAAAACAAAATTAAAGAAAAAAGTTGGAATTATATAAAGTGCTTAGTTATGGAGCAAAAGGACAAGAGTGACAAAGAGTCATAAGCAACCAATATGGTAAATATCAATCTATGTCAAGTGCTGTTCTGAATATCATTGTAAAAATTACTCATTAAAAAACATGGTCACAGTCAGGCAATAGTGGGGCACACCTTAATCCCAGCACTCAGAAGGCAGAGGCACACAAATCTCTGTGAGTTTGAGGCCATCCTGGTCTACACAGTGAATTACAGGACAGCCAGGGATATACAGAGAAACCTTGTTTAAAACAAACAAAAACAACCCCCCCAAAAAAGCCAAAACCATAAACAAACATTGTCATCCATCTCTGAAAATGCAAAGTCAACTGTGAGGAATATGCTTTTCTTCTAGTACCTTCTTGTTCAAGGAGCTCATAGAGAGTAGACCAGTGACTGGTCTATATGGAAGAGGAGGGTCAACATGAAGGAATTTTTTCCTTAATGCTTCCAAGAAAAGCCATTGTCAAACAAGCCTGAGACTTATTCTCCAAAGAAAGAACAACTGATGAAAAGAAAAGAAAAAAGAAAGACTAAAGGGACCAGAGTGTCCTCCAAAACTCAAGTGATTCCCCTGAGGACTACATCCTGAACTGGTCTTGACATTATAAAAAGAAGAAGAAAGGAGAAGGAGGAGGAAGGAAGGAAGAAGAAGAGGAGGAGGGGGAGGGGAAAGGCAAGGGGAAGGGAAAGGGGAAGAAAAAGAAGAAGAAGAAGAAGAAGAAGAAGAAGAAGAAGAAGAAGAAGAAGAAGAAGAAGAAGAAGAAGAAGAAGAAGAAGAAGAAGAAGAAGAAGAACAAACAGATTAATAACTTTGGCTGTTTCAGTGTTCTTAAGCACCCAATGGGAAAGTGGAACCAAAGGTTAATATGATTGACATGTTACTTTCACAATCCAAGGGATCACATTTCTTAAACATTTGAAGTAAATCCTTATGCAATGTTATTTATATATGTATGTATGTATTTTTTCACTAATGATTTTCTTCTTGATAAGAAAAGTGTTGCCCAAATATAGGACTTCAGCTGTTGCCTCAGTTCGACACTGCAATGCCTGCCTGTAGCAAGAGAGAAAATCCCAGTATCCTTTAAACTTCATTTTGCCTCTCTCTCCATCTCCAGAATGCATCTAGGAAAGACCTCACATGGTGATTCAGCTTTCCCACAGAGATCAAAGTGTCTGGACTCATATGCTAGGTTTACCACCCCCTAGTTCAACCTTGGAGGCCAAAGGAAAACTGAGGAGCCCAGTGGAGAAGCTCCTGTGATCCCTTCACTAGATTTTAATAGACTTGGATTTAAATATTTTTAATATACAATTTTCTCTGGCTTTCCTGCCTAGGGCTTACAATACTAATAACGCTGCTATTACTTCTCCCTCACCTGCCTTCCCAGGAGCCACTCAAGAGCTCCCTTTCCTCCCTCCTCCCAGCAAGTACACAAATAAAACCACCCACTTTGGGAGTCCTTTAGATTAAGGTCACTATAAGGGTACCTTGACTTCCACACTTGACCTCCCATTCAACTTGAAGAAGCCGGATAATTCATCACTGCAATTCCCTAATGGCAGTTAGGGTTACCTCTCCAGAAGGGGTGATGGTGAGAATAGGAGATTAAAAAAAAATGCTTAGGCAGTTTAGGGTAACAAGATCCCAAGGAAAATTAACAGGCTTCTTTCTTGGCAAAAAGCCAGAAGTGTCCCTAGGCCTATAGGTATCTGCTCCTTGCCAGAGGTCGGAGAGGCCAGGAGTGTTTGGGGGCTTTGACCTTTGTTGTGGATTCTAAATGATTTTATGGTTACCTCTTCAAAATAGGGAGAGTTCTGTAATATTAGCCAAAGAGTACAATAAAGCGAAGACTTTCTGGTCAAGAGATGGGTGGAGACCTGACATTCCACCAGGGCCAGGTCAGTCCCCTGGCAGAGAGACCACCCCTAGGAAGGCAGACTCACATTAAGCCATGCTAAAGAGATACACAGAATATTTATCCTTTGAATGATACAATCTGCTTTCCTTCCCATAATTCCCAACCCCTAACACGGTCTCCGACAGCCAAAGACATGCTGGTTTCGATCGGCTGCTTTGCTGAATTACTCAGAAAAGCGTAACTTTTTCCTTGTCTTCTGTCTCTCTTCTAAGCATGTTTCCCCTAATATTTTGGAGTTCCACAACACTACGGTCTATGTACTTTTCCTGAATGCTTTTTCCCTCCATGTGGCTGCCTGACATCACGTGGCTAACTTCCAGGACAGTGGCATGGCTTTTTTTCCATCTCTCTTCCATTCTCCTTTGGGTAGCTATTGAGAGTCACAGTTTGCCTGCCCTGCGGTGTTTTTCTTTTCAACTCTAGTAAAATGCTCTTCAAGCTAAAACTCGACCTATTGGTTGGGATCCCCTCGGGGGTCACATATCAGATATCCTGTATTCCAAATATTTACATTATGATTCATAAAAGTAGCAAATGACAGTTATGAAGTAGGAATATGACCATTTTATGGTTGGGGTCACCACAACATGAGGAACTGTATTAAAGGGTCATAGCATTAGGAAGACTGAGAGCCACTGAGCTAGGAGAAGCAGGAGGAAGAGAAGGAAGTTGTCATCAGAGTGCAGCAAGAAGCAAGGTCCAAGCAAATGGTGGCAGCACATGTCTGTGATCACAGGACTCGGGAAGCTGAAGGAGGAAGGTTGCTGTCAGTCTGAAGCTAGCCTGAGCTATGGGAAGGCTTTTCCGAGAAAATCAAAGGATGCCAAACTGATTTTGTCACAAGAACATTCACTTTAAACACAACGAGATTCCCGGAGAGGAGGAGTTATGCTCTCCAGTGGCCCCCACCCATAAGCCCACCAGGCTTCAGTGACCAGTTACCCACTCAAGAGCCCACCACAATGAGCAAAAACACAATCTTGTCAAACTCACCTGGAACAGTGACCAAGAGACCATATTGAAAGCAAGAGAATGTAGCTGGACAAACTGAAAATAATGGAAGGGATACTCTGTCTTTTCTTAGACAACAGTGTTAGAATATAAACTACTGGAAAAACAATAGTTACAAAATACCACAATGTTAGAAGATTAAGCAACCCATTTTTAAATGACAAATAGAAAGGTTCTCAAGAGAAACCTAAAGGATGTTTTCATGGGCTAGTGTGAGTTTTAGTAATAGACTGTTTACCTAGCATATTTAAGGACCTATATTTGATGTCTAATACTGATAAATAATAAGTGAATAAATAATAGTTTGAATGAAATGAAAATAAAATCAACATTTTAACATTTAACATTAACATTTATAATTGAAATTCTCCAACATTGAAACAGAACTTGAAAGAGCATTAAAATGCATTCATTAGATCAGTCCCACCGTCTCAGTGGGTGGACGCACCCCTCGTGATCCTGACTTCCTTGCTCATGTTCTCCCTCCTTCTGCTCCTCATTTGGACTTTGGGAACTAAGTCCAGCGCTCCAATGTGGGTCTCTGTCTCTAGCTCCATCCATCGCCAGATGAAGGTTCTATGGTGATATGCAAAATATTCATCAGTGTGGTTATGGGACAAGGCCAGTTCAGGCACCCTCTACTTTGCTGCCCCGGGAACAATCTGGGGACCTCTCCTTGAACCTGGGAACCCCTCTAGAATCAAGTCTCTTGCAAACCCTAAAATGGCTCCCTTAGTTGAGATATTTACTTCCCTGCTCCCATATTTGGACTTCCCAAGGGGCAGGGAACCCTGACTGTTCTTAAGACTAGAGAGGGAGGGGGAGGTGGGGAGAGGGAGGGAAAAGGGAGGTGGGGAGGAGGTGGAAATATTTAATAAATAAATAAATTAATTAAAAAAAATAAAATACATTCATATACATTATGGTATATAAATAAAGTAACATAATATATAATATAATGAATTCTAATTCTATGAGAAAATATACCTGAACATAAAGATCCAATCGACTATAATTTGAGAATGAAAGTCTAAACAAAATATAACCTGAAGAGTTCAACATTTTTTTTCAGAAAAATTAAGGATTACCGGTGTCATATCTTCAACCTTTATTATTTACAAAACACTTTAATATAATGAATAGACCTTCTGTATACATAACCAAAGTTCTAGTCAACACTTTCTCACTAGAATTTATTTGTATCTATTTGCATGTGAGAGTGTGTCACGAGTCTGTGGTGTGTGCACATGTATGTGTGCGAGTCCATGCGCTTGGGTGTCCTCCTCTGTCACTCTCTACCTATGAGATGGGGACTCTCTCTGAATCTAGCATTTTCTCATCTAGGCTGGAAGCCAGTCAGTCCCAGTGATCCCAGTCTCTGTCTTCCCAGGTGTTGGGGTTATAGGCACACACTAGACTCCTGCCTTGCTACCTGGATGCTGCTGGACTCTGATTGTCTCATGGCTGAAGAGTTACTGATCTTGACCCCTGGCCCATCTTCCCAGGGCCCATTTTGTAGGCTCTAATTCTGTTTCCCTCAACTGTAAAATGAATATAAATATCTGTATCGTACACCTCATGATAATAGTATTGGGAGACTGTATTCATTCACTGCATGCATATTTCCCAAAACACAAATTATATATATATATTAATATTAGAAAACAAAGCAGGCTGACTTAACTATTCTCTTGGGTTTGATTGAAATAAATAATGCTAAATTCTCACCAAAATATCTGAAATATATATTCAATAAAATTGTAATTAATTATATAGTAACTATTACAATGATTTCCTACTAATAATTAAAATTTAAGCTAATATTTAAGCTTGTTAGGAAGCTTAAAATCTAATATACCCTATGGTTCCACTCATTTACTGTAAATTTTCAGTAGGATTATGTTCCAGGGTAAACTTTTATATATACTTTAACAACTTAATATCATTTATTAAACAGCTAAAGAAAGGCTTTTCATTTCAATTCAAGGACATTTAATTAAATCAATACAAAAAATAATAATCATGATAAATGCTGAAATTTTGTTACTACACTGTGTCAGAAAATAATTCTAAACTATTGGTTCAGAGTAAATAACCAGAAGCAAATTTAGAAGAATTTACAGGGTTGTATTACTGTATGAGTCATCTCACAAATTAATATAATGCTTCTGATGTTGCTTTTTCTTAAAAATAAATATTTAAAGAATTGATCTTGGCATCAAGTTTCATCTCCAATACACTGTAGTTCATTGAGTGATGAAATGGCTTTGCCACTTGGTTACAATGCCTTAGCAATTAAGGGCCAGGTTCTGGGGGTCAGGGTTCTCAATATTACGGGACCATATGCTCCCCAGGCCTCTGTTTTGGGTGGAGGAGAAACAAGAGATCCTTAGAGACAAGAATCAAATGACCTTCTTCAAGGGTCATTTGGAACGCTGGGCCAATGTAACAGTTCTTGCTGATGGATTTGCACACACAGTTGCCGGAGACTCACCGTCCATGGTAAATAGAATCTAGGGAAACACGAACCTAGATCTGTCTGCCAGTTCATTATTAATAGGTGTGTGGCCTGAACCCATGACCTGTGCAGTGACTCTTGAAGGAAAGCTTCCTTCTTTGTCCTCTGTTCTCTGCGGTACTGTGGTGGCCACTGGCTTTGCTGTCTTTCTTCCATCCTGTCCATGTTACTCGGCTACAGTATCAAATCAGCTTCATTTGTTTTATTATTATTATTATTATTATTATTATTATTATTATTATTATTATTATTATTTTCTTTTCCACATCTTTCTTAGCTGAACTGATAATACTTCCTGGCAGGATGAATCAGGGAAGGAAAATAAGCAGCCCATGGGGGTTGCTAGGGTTAGGTTTGACGTTGTCCTCCTCTGATGTCCCAAAACATGTTTCTCTTAGAGCTGCCTCTAAGCACATTATGGAAACACTAAAGTCACCTTGCATGAAACTTGGAAAGAAAACAGAAAAAAGGGGGAAACAACCAAAATCATGGAATTAAAAATAAGATCTCTTCACCCAGTCCCTAAATAATAACCTAAACATTAAGGGGGAGAGTACCCCTCCGGTATGCTTGCTCAAATTGCATAGGCAATCGCACATGTAAATCAATTTATGTGACACATTAATGTCAAGACGGAGATGGAAGCAAAGGCTCTTCCGATGAGCATCTTCTGGGAAGAAACAAATTCATCACTGAGGAAAGTGAATTACTGTGGCTGTAAAACTCAGTGTTTTCTCAAATTCCCCACTGCCATTGCAGTATCAGAACTGGAAGGATTGAATTTTAGTGATCCTCCATGTCCCCAAGCTTAGTTATCAGTTAAATTAGGTTAGCATTACAGTGATATACATGCGTGTCCATGTGCATTGTGTGGTAGGGTCATGACCCTTAGAGGAACTCAGCCATAAAATCGGAAAAACTCTCAACCTGTACTTTTTCTAAAAGAATCAGCAAAAGTTCTTCTGGGCATATAAATAAATGTCTATAAAGGATTTTAATTTTACATTGCATCTTTTTACTCTCACTATTTAAGAAAAAGCTAATAATAACCTAATTATTGTCCCCAAGGAGGTTATACCAAATCTTCTAAAAATTTAATTATATCATTCTTAGGAGGAACAATACCATTCCTCCTCTACATCTTCTTTCAAGAACTACAGAAATGACTTCACAGTTGTGAATGTGGAAAAAAAAATTGTGTATCATTTCCACAAGTGGTAGCTCTGAGCTGAGAAAAAATTAGTCCGTTTGCAGGCCTTGGAAAACCAGGGAATCGTTCCATTGTCAAGATAAGATCCAGCAGCTGCTTTGGATTCCATGTATTTCAAGGACAAATCATTCAATGACTCCTTTGACACCCAAAGTATGCCAATAATTCAATGTATTAGTTGGATGCAAATTTCATACAATAAGGTATGGAAAGCAAACTGTAATTGGGAGTGCCTGAGTGAATGGGGCTCTGTCCTTTGACAGAGCCCATTGTTGAACTGCAGCCCGAACCTCCGACCCTTTACTTTGCAGGGATACAATAGCCTTTGATATGAGGTGGTGGGAAAAAGACTTAGACACTCATTTCACATTCAGCTGCAATTCATCAGTTTGGCGGGGACTTTTAGCAGCTTTAATGACCACAGCAATTGATGGTTAAATCAATTTGTGCCGGTGACAGCATGGCTGGCCTCTAGACTGTAACAATCCAGGACTGCGCCAGGCAGAAAAGACTCTGTTATTCAGATGTGCGCGGCTCCTACTCAGCTCAGAGTGAGAACAATGGCCGGGAGTCTCTCTCAGGGCAGGCTGAAAAAACGCTCGCATTCTCTTCCACGGCTTGCACAATCTCGCAGCTACCCTGTAAAGCAGTGCAGTGGATTTTATTCCCGGAAGAATTGTTACAAGGAAAAATATACAGTAGAAGACAAAGATTTCTAACATATAACTATATCCTGAGAGATAGAAACAAACCAGAAAGAATTTAACCTTTGATTCCTTGATCGAACTGGGTGGTCCTCCTTCTGCCACCGCTAGGCACCCCTCCTCCACTACCCCTCAAAAAAAAAAAATAGAAAAAAGAGGGAAAAAAGCAACAGCAGAGATTATGACAGAAGAGGCTTATGTTTAGGGGGAAAGTGAGAAAACAACCCCACAGCATTTTGTGTCAAAAAGGAGGGAATATTGCTCCCTCTTCTGTTTGCCAGAGGTAATTCTTTTCCAAATAACAATTTAAAAATGTGTATGTTTACAATGAAAAGATGTGTCAGTACAGTGGTACAACCAGGCTGACCTGTCCAACTTACAATAAAAATGCAACATAAGTAATTTTTTTTAACTAAACCTATTTTCAACATTTAGCAAATCCACAGGCATAACTGGAGAAGGATAAAATGTCATTACATCAACATTACTTTGTTGTTGTTTTGAGTATAAGAATCATACACTAAGCCATAAACAATACTTTAAAATTCTGAGGATAACATGCAGCCTAGAATGTCCCTGTAATTTTAAGCAATGTGATGCCAACATACTGTTTACATATTTGCATACTAATGTCTGACATAACTTAAGATACATGGATGTACTGTAACAGACATGGTACCAGAACAATAAAAAGAAAAGGTTTGTGTTTTTAAACATGTATTAGTATTACATTTTTTTAAATGAACAATCTTTTTTTATTGAAGTAAAAAAATCTAGTATACGAAGTATTAAATTCTGGACTAGATAAAAGTGATTGCAAGTGTGGAATCTGTGACCTTGAGTTACCTTTCATATCCTATTAAGAATCAGACCAAATGATACAATTTTGTTTTAGAGCTAGGTAAAGAAAAAGGCAGAGAAAAATCACCTCCAGAACATGGGTAGGTCCATGGGAATGGATGGCCCCAACACGAAACTATGGTGTTGTGGGAAAAAATGTAAACAAGGTTTTTCAACAAATTTGTCTAAACATTGAAAGAATATTGAGTCTGTACAGAGGAGGTCTTGGCACAGAATCCAGGGCTGTTCTTGGTAACTGGGGAGGGGAGAGAAAAGGAGGAGAGTTTCCATGGCAACGCTGGTGCTGAGCACAAATGGAACAGGCGTGCATCTTCCCAAGGGAGGCCGGGAGGGTGGAAAGTGGAAATGAGGGGGAAGGGCAATCCAGCTCCTGTGAAGGCAGTTTATGCTGAATAAGTGTTTTGTGTAAAAGTGTGACATGTTGCACATCACTGTGTATGTTCCAGAGACACAAGACCCTCTTAAATACATTGCTGCTGTGATCCCAGACTGCTTTACATGGAAACAAACATTTGTCTCACCATCTCCATTGTGCATACAGAAATTCATGGACCTCATCTTGCTTCCTGTGTTGTTATCTCCCTTCAAGGTGTGAGTAGGTCTTTTTCAGATACTTTTTCTTATTCTTGAGAGTCGTATGGAAAGAAACCATTTCCCTCTCTTGGCTTCAAAGGCAAGAAGATGGTAACTTCTCATTATTCTGAAAGTGAAACTCTCAATTCACAACTCTTACACTCTTAATTCAAGGAATAACATTAAGTAAAACTGAATATTATTTACCTGAATAAATTATCATTATTAGTATTTTGTCATTATAAATGCCTCAATGTAAAGAATAAATCAGGCTGGCAATAAGAAAAAGTTGCAGGTGGAAGACTAAAAGATTCTTGGTGTTGTGAAGTGAGCATATGACCACCCTTCCATTAGAAGTTAGATTGGAGGACCAACTAGTAGAGAGTACCGTGCTTGGGTAGCATACAGGCTTTGCTGTGTGTTAATTACATTTGTGTCCAATACTTTCATTAACCAAAATTCTAAACTGTAATATACACTAGCCTATGAACTTAGTGAGAGAGGAACCCTCCACCAAATAGCCTATTTAAAGCAGTTGTTCAATGCCTGCCTGTTGACTACTGAGAAAATCAGATGAACTATTTGTTTTTTTTTTCTGAGCAAAATTTTAAGAGATAACCCAAAAATACATCAGAAATTGACTTTTATGGACTATCAGCAATTTAGTAGCCAGCACACACATTTTGTCTTATTTAATGCTCACAGATTCCTAGATATGCCACTATTGTAATTCTTTTCTTACTAGTGAGAATGAAGAGCCCCAAAGAGTTCAATTTATGTTCTCAAGTGATGTGGGATTCCCCTCTGTATGCTGTGAATATCTTTGGTTAATAAAGGACTGCTTTGGACCCATAGCAGGGCAGAACTTAGCTAGGCAGGGAAAACTAAACTGAATGCTGGGAGAAAGGAGGAAGAGTCAGAGAGAAGTCATGGAACCACTGCCAGAGACAGATGTGTTCAAAGTTTGCTGGTAAATCAGAACCTCGAGGTGATGCACAGATTAATGGAGATAAGTTAAATTAAGATGTAAGAGTTAGCCAATAAGAAGCTAGAGCTAATGGGTCAAGCAGTGATTTAAACGATACAGTTTCTGCGTGATTATTTTGGGGCTAAGCAGCTGGGAACTAACTAGCAGCCTCCTCCAACACTCAAATTTACACTTCTGACAAAATTAGAATTCAAAACCCAGGCTTATCTGCCTCAGGTAGCTTATGTTCTTTCAGTTTCCTCGTGTCTTATCTTACACCCAAGAGTGTTTTGCCTGAACTGGAAGAACCAAAGAGCAAAGGTGTCATCCACTCACCACACTAACCCTTCTCCTCAGGGTGCCTCCAAATCTCAAAGGATGCTTCTTATTTCCCATTGCTCCTGAATTTTGAAAGCCAGTAAAAGATTGGAACCTAAATTCAAAGTTGAATTATCCAAGTGCACTACTAAGCTTTTGACATATAGCAAGTTTTACAACTCTACATGCCCTTCCTGGCTATGGTGAGCAGGACATCAATGAACATGAATGAGCAAGTTTCTCTTCAGTCAGATATATAGTCCTTGATACAAGCCTAAGTGTGGTAGAGCTAGATGTGTAGTAGGTCTATTTCTGACTTTTTGCAGAATCTCCACACTAATTTTCAGAGCAGTTGCCCCAGTTCACCAGTAATGAGTAAGTACTCCCTTTACCCCACACTCTCACTTAGTTTTATGATTTGTTTGATGATTTGTTTTTTGTTAATCTTGGCCATTCTGACTGGGGAAAATTTAAATCTCAGTATAGTTTTCATTTGCTCTTCCTAATGGATACTGATTTGAAAACTTTTAATTCAGATTTATCTGTTTTGTGTTATGTCCATGAGTGCTTTGCCTGCCTCTGTCTGTTCACTACATGCATGAAGTGCCTGAGGGGATGGGAAGAGGGCATCAACCCCCCCTGGAACTGTTGTTATGGGATTGGAGCCACCATGCAGGTGCTAGGAACCTGACCCAGGTCCTCTGCAAGAACAGCAAGTGCTCTTCAATCCTGAGACCTCTCTAGCCCCTCGGTGCATTTTTAAAGGGTTTTCAGCCATCTCTTTTTCAACTGTTTAGAACTCTGCTTAGTTGCATGATGCAGTTTTTAGTTGGACTGTTTGTTTTCTTGGTGTTTGTTGTTGTGGTTGCTGTTATTTCTATATTCTACATACTAGCCTTCTACCAAATGGAAGCAACCTCTATGTTGGTAATCATCAATTGGTAAATGAATAATTTACCAATCATCAATTGGTAAATGAATAATGAAAATTTCATACACTTACACAATGGAATATTATTCAGCAGTTAGGAACAAATAAATTCATAGGCAAATGGAAGGAAAGGGAAACAATCACTCTATGTGAGAAGATCTAGACCTGGAAAGACAAATAACTCATGGTTTCTCTCATGTAAATATTAACTTTAAATCTTTAGCTGTGTGGATTTCATTTTTAATATCTACAGATATTAGAAAATTAGTAAGGATCCATGGGGATAGGAATGGATGGGATCACTGGTAGGGAGATGAATGCAGTGATCTAAAGAGGAAAAAGAAAGGGGAGCAATGGAACAGTAAGAATTAAATGAGGTGGGGCTAGGAAGAGTAGAGGGGGAATATGGAGAGGAATAAGTAACACTAATACCTTTGAAAATCTATATGGTAACCTTTTACTATAAAATGCACATGCATACACACACATATGTATGTGTGTAAAAATATTTTAAGTGGTTATACTCTATAACAGGAGGACAATACCCCAACTATATATCGCATGGTACCAAATAAAAACCCAGTATCAGAAATGGATTACATAATTTTGAGTTGATAGCTCTTGGGTATCCTCCAGAACATTCCAGTAAGATACTGCTAATGAAGATAACATATACTTAAATCATACAGTATTGAAAATCAGATTGGTACTGACTTGGAGGCTTCACTTCATTGGCTTACTTTTCATAGTATTAGAAAGTACTATGCATGCTCCCAGAGGAGATAGCAATTAACTTACCCAGATATCTCACCATCAAAGCTACAATAACATGTGGCCTAGCAAGGTATCTTCATTGGTGCAGTAATGACATGAATGTTATGACAGTATCAATCACTTTTTGATTGGATCTAAGACCTACTCTATAAGATGGAACAAAACCCAGCACTGATATCAGGGCCAAGAACCTGTGGCTATTCAGGTCATGGGCTGTCCCTAGAAGATAACCACGCACTATTATTTCACTAAATTTAGATAGTCATTAAAATGACTCCTAATGACTTATTGCAATAGCCAAAGGTCAGTGCATTACTCAACCCTCATCAGAGAAGCTTCTCTTGTAGCAGATAGCAATTAACACAGAGACCCACAAAAGGTCAGTGTAAAGAGAAAAAGAGACTGGGGAACACTCAGCCCCAAACTGAGTATCTATACCATAGCATTTATATCTGGACCCAGGGATATTCATGAAAAAGGAAGCAGAAAAATTTTAAGGGCCAGAGATGGTGAACGATTTCAAGAAAACAATGCTTTCCAAACACAGCAAAGCAGTTGCTCATACCAGCTAGTAGCAGCGGTGAAGGCATGCACAAGGCCAGCACAAGCTCAAGTCAGACAAAATCCCAGCATGATGAAGAATAGGGATAGGCATGAAGTCTCACCACTAGCTAAAGAGGTATTGGAATTTCATAGCTGCTGGGAGAAGGGAAGTATGAACCCTGGTAGGTAGGCTGATCACACTCCAGGAGCAAGCTCCAGTCTCAAGAGCACTTGGGCAACACAAGTGGGACTCAGGGGGTCAGAGATCAGAGAGTGAGTAGAAACGAGACAGTCGATCAGAGAGTTTGGGGTGGTAGCAGATAGGATAAATTTCCTTGCATAAAAATTTCAATATATATTTTGAAATATATATATGTATATATATATATATTTAAAAACTCAGCACAGAAATAAACTATGTGTGAAGCCCACATTTCTACTGCCTTCTCTAAATGCCACCTCTGAGTCTTTGCTTTAGTGTGAGCTAAGGCTGAAGCCCCTTTACCCAGATGCACTTCATCTCTTCCCTTCATCTCCATCTGATATATTTCTTTAAAAATTTGACTCCCACAAGTCCACTAGGTAAACCATTCAAATGTCCACATATTTTGCTATGAATCAATATCCTCATTGAATAATCTCCACCATACCCTCAAGATCTTCCCCTTTCTCTGAAGAAAAGCCTATTTATCTTCTTGTAGATCAAGAGTTAAAACACATGCAAATTTCTACCAAGATTTTTTTAGATCATTTATTACAAACAGACAACAGAACGACAGGCATTGTCTGGGACATTATTTCAAAACTACTTACATCAACTCCATGAAGTTGTATCTACCAGACTTTAAGAGAGTAACTTTCAAACAGGTTAAATAACTGATCTGATTTTTTTAAACTCAAGTAAAAATTTGAGCTTTCACACCAGTTTCTCTTCTTAGTTCATACTTTATTATTCAGATAAAATAACCTAGTTTTTACCTGCATTTCTGATACTTATCAGTTTCCACATTATAGCCCACATTCACTGACAACTCTTGAACTTAGTTACTCCTCTGCATTGCCAATATCTTAATGTATGTGACTGCCCATCTAGAGTCTACAGTCTTACGACACCACTAACCTCTGCCATGATAATTATTTCTTATGAGAATCAAGCATCCATAAGCAAAGATAGAGAGATAGAACTAGTCAAGAGATATACAGAGATAGGTGATGATGGTGATGAAGATAGATGATAGATAGATAGATAGATAGATAGATAGATAGATAGATAGATAGATAGATAGCTCAATACAGAGACTTTCTTTTATGTGAGGAAATAAACAAGGCAGTGATTTGAGTTGGTTAAAGATTACAGTAACAATGAGGAAGCGTGCAAAAGTGAAAAGAGATGAGGTTCAAGGGAAGATGAGGGTGAACACAGTACTGAAAGAAGAGCCTTCAACAAAGATGTGGCTTGGGACTGAGAAGATGTTCTGTTGGAAATGCACTTAGTATGAAGGCATACGAATCTGGGCTTACATATTACCAAAAGCTGAATATGGAGACATGTTTCTATAATACCAGTCCTGGGGAAATAAAGAAAAGACTATCCCTTGGCTTTGCTGCCTAGCCATTGGGGTCAAATTTGTGAGGTCTCAGTTCGGTGAGGATCCCTGCCTCAAAAACTAAGATGGAAAATCAATTGTGAAGATACATGATAATGACCTTTGATTTCCACACCAAAACCTAAGATCTGAGGGCTGAAGAAGTGGAATAGATTTGATTACAATCTTAACCACTGTATCATGACTAAAGGGCTCACATGAACAACAACACTAAATAAAACAGTTAATACACTGTATTTAACATTCAGGTTAAGCGTTCTCTGAGTCAATATATTGTTTTAGAATCAATATAGGTATTGTTTATAGATATTATCCTATACAGTGAAATTTCAGAAAAATGCATCGATTGGCTTCCATCGTATTTATTAAAACAAAACTGCAGCAAAAATTATCAACAAATACTAAAACCAGGAGTCATGGATGATTAAGCAAACCCAGGATACCATGTGATATGACCCTGTGTGGGACTAGTAAATCTGTAGATGAAATTATAGAAATAACTAAACTAGGAGAAAATGAAAATTGGTTCCAAAATAACAAGTATCTGAGAATTGAAAATTATTGAACCTGTGGTAAGTTCTTTTCAGTGCATTTCCTGTTGAAAGTATTAGTAAATCACAGGTCAGAGCCGTAAAAGCTTTCATGAGGTTTTCAAAATGCACCGGATCTTCTCTGGTAAACCAACTAAAATTGCCCGGAAGGAAAGCCTAATGATAAATTTCCATGGGAGAGTCGACAACTTTCCTGCAGAGAAGAAACTAAAGCAACTGAGGCAACACTAAGCCATATTCCCTAGCAACTTTTCAGCTGACCTGTGCAGATCTTATTTGCTGGACCTGGAATCTGAGGACCTGAAAGAATGGGGCACACAACAGTCTAATATTGTTGACAACCTTAGTTCAGTTCCAATGTACTTTTATAATCAAATGTAACAAAGAAAGCAGTGATCCAAGGAAGGGTGTTTGAGTCAAGAAAAACATGATCAAAATCATAGAAATAAATGTCAGTAATCACACCGTAAATAGTAACGGAACAGCCCTTTCCCAGGTCTTTCACAGGACAGACTAATTCAAACATAATTGTCTGTCACATACTATACCTTATATCTGAGAAAGCACAAAAGCAAGGCAGAAGGCCATATCCAGATTCAGGGCACACTGACCAGACTGGCTTCTATATCCTGGAGCCTCTCTTACAGGTTCCTAAGGCATTGTTCACCATGGGTCTTTCTTTAAACCATGTTCTAACAATTTCCTATCACCCAAATAGGTCTAGACGGGCCACTGTTTAATGGTTTAGGTAACATAAAGAGGAGCTTTAGTTGATTGGTGTGTGTGTGTGTGTGTGTGTGTGTGTGTGTGTAAGAGAGTAAATGTGTAGGACTTAAGAGTATACTATTGAGTCCTATATCACATTAGTAACATGCAAATTGTAAGGAAAGGCCCCCTCCTCTGAGTTCCAGGTAATGCACTGCCCACTGCCCACAAAACCCCTTTAAGCCTCCATAGCAACCCTAGACTGCACACACACTTTCCCCACCCCCACTCCATATCCTTGTCCACAACTTTAAAAGACTTCCACTTTACCCAGAGGTCAGGTTGGATCTAGAGACCCAAGGAACCCCAAAGAAGACACTGCCCATTGCTCACTAAACCCCTTTAAGCCTGCCCAACCACCTGAGACTGCACCTCACCTTGGGGTTCCATATCCTGTCCTACTACTTACTTATTTTGCAAGAAGTCTTTGCCTTTACCAAAGGCCAGGCAGGACCTAGGAACCCAGGTCAAGCTAGGATGTTGACTGAGGTTTTCTGTCCCACCTGGTTCCACAGTTGTTCTGTACCAAAGAATTACACAGAGGTCTACATTAATCATAAACTGATTAGCCTAGAAGCTCAGGCTTCTTATTAACTCTTATAACTTATATTAACCCACAATTCTTGTCTGTGTTAACCACGTGACTTGATACCTTTTTGGCGAGGCAGTCACATCTTGCTTGCTCTGTGTCTGGCTTCCTCTCTGTCTGGGTGACGACTCAGACTAAAACTTTCCTCTTCCTTCACATAATTCTCATTGCCATGCCTCTACATCATGCGTGGTCACCATCACCCCACCTATATACTCCCTGCCTGGCTACTGGCCAATCAGCATTTTATTAAAAATAACACAAGTGGGATAAAAGACCATTGTCCCACAGCAGTAGAAGACCAGAGAAAAAAAAGAAATCAGCATAGGAATCAACACCTAAACCTATCATCATCCCAAACCCAGATGCCTAAATGCCAATGTAAGACACAATCAATAACAGAAAGGGCAATAAGGCATCACCAGGACCCAGCTGACCTACAACAGTAGGACCTGAACAGTACAATACAGATGAAGCACAAGGAAATAACCCTAAAGACGACTTTATGGTGGTTCTCAAAAATGTATGAATAAAAGCCTTAAAGAAATTGAGAAAATGACAAACAAAAAAATAGAAAAAATCAATAAGTCCCTAAAAGAAAAGCAAGAAAAAAACAGATGAAGGAAACTGTTCACGACCTGAATGTGAAATAGAGAAAACACAAATGGACAGAATCCTGAAAATGGAAAATATGGAAAAGTGAACAGAAACTACAGATGCAAGAATCACCAGCAGATAATTCAAAAGATGGAAGAGAGAATCTCAGGCATTGAAGATACAATAGAGGAAAGAGATTCAAAAGTCAATAAAAATGTTAAAACTAAAATATTCCTAACATAAAACAGGAAATATGGGAAACTATGATAAGACCAAACATAAGAATATTAAGAATAGAAGAAACACAAAGAATGTATTTAGCAAAATTATAGAAGAAAATTTTCCAACTAAAGAGGTATATGTCTATAAAGATGCAAGAAATTTACAGAACATCAAATAGATTAACACAGAAAAGAAAATCTCCTCATTACATAATAATCAAGACATTAAACATATAAAACAAAGAAAGAATATTAAAAGCAGCAAGGAAAAAAAGCCAAGTAATACGTAAAGGCAGACCTATTAGAATAACATCTGATTTCTCAATGGAGAACCCAAAATTCTGAAGGGCCTAGACAAATGTCTTGCAGATTCTAAAAGACCATGGATGACAGCCCAGACTACTATACCCAGCAAAACTGTCAATCACCATAGATGGAGAAAACAAGACAATTCATGACTAAGTCAAATTTAAACAATAGCTATCCATAAACCCAGCCCTACAGAAGGTACTAGGAAGAAAACTCTAACCCCAGAAGTTAACTATACCCACAAAAACATAGGCAATATATGATCCCACACAAGCAAAACCAGGGAAACACTATTTTGGCCTATAACAAAGCAGAACTTAGCTGGCAGGGGAAAACTAAACTGAATGCTGGGAGAAAGAAGATAGAGTCAAGAGAAGTCATGTAGCCATGCCAGAGACAGGTGGCAGATGGAACTTTACTCTGTACACTACAGTCACATGACAATACACAGATTAATATAAATGGGTTAAATTAAAATGTAAGAGTTAGCCAATAAGAAGCTAGAGCTAATGGGCTAAGCAATGATTTAATTAACACAGTTTCTGTGTGGTTATTTCTGGGCTGAGCACCCAGGAACAAACAGCCTCTACTACATTAGCCTATGTCTTTTTATTGGAGAACTGAGTCCAATGATATTGAGGTATATTAATGACTAGTGATTGTTAATTCCACAAAGTTGGAAAATCTAAAAGAAATGGAAAAAGTTCTTGATATATACCACTTACTAAAGTTAAATAAAGATTAGATAAACAATTTAAATAGACCTATAACCACTAAGGAAACTGAAGCAGTCTCACAATCAAAAAACACTCAGGGCTAGACAGTTTTAACATGGACTTCTACCAGACTTTTAAAGAAGAGCTAATGTCAATACTCTTTAAATTACTCCATAAAATAGAAACAGAATGATTATTGCCAAGACAAAAAAAATGGAGATCAAGGGGACACAAATTGAAAAGGAACACATCAATGTATCATTATCCACAGAGGGTACAGTAGTATACATAAGCAACTCCAAAAAATCTACCAGGAAACTCCTACAGCTGATCAACACCTTTAGTCAAATGGCTGGATACAATGTCAGCATGTAGAAGAATGTAAATAGATCCATATCTACAACCCTGCACAAAACTCAAATCAAGTGGATCAAAGACTTCAACATAAATCCAGAAAGAAGAGAAAGTTGCAAACAATCTTGAATATATTGGCACAGGAGCTGACTACCTGAAGGGAACACCAGTAATATAGGCACTAAGATCAATAATTACCAAATGGAATATAATGAAACTGAAAATTCTCTGTGATTCAAAGGACACTATTAACAAGACAAAATAGCAGCCTACAGAATGGGAAAAGATCTTAACCAACTCCACATCTGACAGAGGGTTGATTTGCAAAATATATGAAGAACTCCAGAAACTAGAGAATTTTCAATGGAAAAATCTCAAATGGACAAGAAATGCTTAAGGAGATGTTCAATATCCTCAGCCATCAGGGGAATGCAAATCAAAATGACTCTGAGAGTCTGTCTTATACCTGTCAGAATGGCTGAGATCAATAGCACAAGTGACAGCTTGTGCTGCAGAGGGTGTAAAGCAAGGGGAACATTCCTCCATTGCTGGTGGGTGTGCAAACTAATACAGCAACTTTGAAAGTCACAGAAAACTGGGAATCAATCTCCCACAAGACCCAGCCATAGCACTCCTAGGTATATACATAAAGGATGCACAATCATACCACAAGGACACTTGCTCAGCTGTGCTCATAGCAGCTTTATTTCTAATAGCCAGAACCTGGAAATAACGTTGGTATCCCTCAACCAAGAAATGGATAAAGAAAATGTGATGCATTTACACAATGGAGTGCTACTCAGCTGTTAAAAACAAGGTCACCAGGAAATTTGACAGCAAATGGATGGAACTAGAAAAAAAAAACTATTCCTGAGTGAGATAACCTAGACCGAGAGAGATAAACATGGTATGTACTCACTCATAAGTGGATATTAGCTGAAAAATAAAGGAGAAAGACTAGGTAACAAGGAGGGTTCATTGGGGACACCTGCATCTCCCTGGGAAGGAGAAATAGAAGAGATTTCATGAGTGGAGTGAGGATGAGTGCAGATGGGAACATGAGCAATAAGGTTTGAGGGGTGCAGAGAGAGATAGCACTGAAAGAGAAAACTGAAAAGGGGGGCATTTCAGGGTCAAACAAAAACTATGCACAGGAGAATCTCCCAGGAATCTACAAGGATGACCCCAGCTAAGACTCCTAGAAATGTTGGGTATGTATCCTGAGCTAGCCATCTCCTATGACTATATTGGTGCCTGATACAAATGTCATCAGAGAGGCTTCATCCAGCACCTAATGGAAAATGATGCAGATCCACAGCCAGACAATAGGAAGAGTTTGGGAATCCTAAAGAAGAGGATGAGAAATGGTTATAGGAGCCAGAGGTATCGAGGATACCACAAGAAACATCACAGACTTATCTAACCTGGGCTCATAGGGGCTCACAGAAACTGAACTGACAACCCAGGAATCATGCATAAGACTGACCTAGGCACTCTGCTTGTAGGTAGCAATTGTGTAGCTTAGTCCTCTTTTGGGGCTCCTACCAGTGGGAACAGGAGCTGTCTCCAACTCTTTTACTGGACATTAAGACCCTACTCCTCATACTGTGTTGCCTTGCCCAATCTTAGTACATGATGTTGTGCTTAATCTTACTGAAACTTGGTATGCCATGTTTTATTGCTATCCATGGGAGATCTGAAAAGGAGGGGGAGTGGATTGTGGGATGGGAACAGAATGGGGTAGTGGGATTGGGAGGAAAGGAGGGGGGAACTGTAGCTAGAATGTAAAATAAATAAATAAAAATTGTAAGGGCAATTGCATTGTATTTGTGTGCTGACATAGTTCTGCTTTACGGTTCTACAAGTGTCAATCACACATATAGCACAAGGTACATTCCTCTGTGTGGGGGACATGTATGATTCAGAAGTACTAGGTGCTTGTTTGTTCTGTTTTTCTCTGAAATTTTCCACTGAAGGAGATGTGACTTGAGGACATGATGACTGCTTTGCAAGCTGAATATTGACAAGCAAAGTTCACGTGGATCAATAATGACAAATTTACACATGTGAACAACAATAGAATGTGTTTGTAGAGATTAAACTCATTACAGCTACATATCAATCAGTCAATACACATTTTTGTTCACAAAGAACTACTGATAATGAGCACTGTATCTCCTGCTGTTAATACTATACAGAAGGAAACAGCAGTTTGTCAACATAATTGAGATCACTGAGTGTATTTTTAATACTCAGAGGAGATATAGGTAGAATGTAATTATAAAAAGAAACTGTTCTGAGAAGAGCTATATCTACTTTTCAAAGAAGAAATAAAATACTAAAAATTCTTAAAGACATTATTTCTTATTTCTATTACAAGTGATATCCTCAATATTGTGTCTTGAACAACCTGTATCACATAACCATAAAAAGTCACATTTAGGGCCTAGAGAAATTGTTTAGGGTGTCAATTGATTGCAATGAAAGCACAAGTTTCAGATTCCATAACCCACATAATGCTATCTGTAAGCCAAGGATTTAGAGAGATGGGAAGGGCAGCTAGGAGAATCCCCAGAAGCCCATGAACCAGCCCTGGTAAATGCAGTGGCCAATGAGAAACTATCTCAAACACGGTGGGAGGTAAAGACCAGTACCTGAATATCTGAGGCTGTCCTCTGACCTTAGCACATGCTTTATAAATATATTCAGACAGAGAGACTGAGAGACATGTGAGAGAGAGAGAGAGAGAGAGAGAGAGAGAGAGAGAGAGAGATGGAGGGACAGAGAGGAGCACATTTTAATGATGGAAATAATTTGGGAAAAGATTGTGCAGTGTCTTATCAGTACAGGCTATAAACAGGTCAGATGCTAAATGCTTCACATTTCAACAACACTTGATGACCTTTTCCTGTCACAGAAGATGCCATAAATTCAAGGTTTTCCTTTGTTGTTATAGTCAGATAAAAGAGCATAAGATAAAATTTAGCACCCATAAGAAAACAATTTACTGTGTTAATCGTTTTACAAGTGCTGTCCAATAGAATCTAACACATGTTGGTAATGTTATCCAGGACGTCTTTGGAGCTTCCTCAACTTGGAAAACCCAAACTCTAGACTCAGCAAATATCACCTTGCTTTATTCCCTCCTTCATAGACCTTGGCAACCACTATTGTACTTTCTGATGAGGGAAATATAGCATTCTGCTTTTACAAATATCTTATTTTCCTTATTATAATGCACCAAAAGAATCACCTATGCTACAGCATGGAACAAGTTTGCTATATAAGGCAGAATAATATTTCATTACACAGATATATTTCTTTCTTTATTCACTCAGGCATCAGCAGGCTATTTTTAACTATTGGCTACATTTACATTACAATGAATATAAGCATACAAATCTCTCCGATATTTCTTCCCATTCTTTCGAGGACATACCTGTTGCGACCGCCTCGACCAGCAAGGAAGATGCAACACTTGACTCTTCTTTCTGTGGTTTATTCAGGAACCTTGAACAATCTTCTGACCCTGGGGAAAGCCAGCCCACAACTTAAATAGCCTCTGGGAAGCCAACCCCAGTATGCTACATGGGAAACGCAGATAGGTCCAGAAACGTGAAGGCAAGCCAGATCCTTAGCCTTAGCCATATATGGAGTTATTTACAACCTAGAGCACTCACCATTGGGGAGGTGGAAGGTGGAAAACCAGCGCCATCATTAAGGCGTGGCACTACACAGCTCTCTACACGTACCCAATAGTGAGATTGTTGGATTAAATGACGATTCTATTTCTGACTTTCAGAGCAAAAACCAGACTTTCTCCACATGGCCCTATGATTTATCTTCCCAGAAACAGTGTAGGATTCCAACTTCACACATCATCATCATTTTTTGTTTTTTTTCTGTTTGTTTTGTATCATGCCTCTGGATCAGCATGCTATGACATCACAGTCTTGGTTTTCTTTTCTTCCATGTTCAGTGTCATTAGTAATATTTCAGATGTATGATAGTAGCTTGGATCTTCCTTTTGTAAAATGTCTATCCAAACCACTTGTTCACTTTTTGCTTTGAATACTTTGTTTCTGTTCAGCTGTAGAAGTTCTTTATGCATGTCAGATAGTAATTCATTATACATGTATTTTCGTAACTGTTTTCTGCCATCCCACAGGCTGCCCTTTACTATCTTGGGTATTTCCTGTTATGGGCAGGAGCTATTAACTTGATACAATTTTGTCAGTCTAGTTTTGTTTTAGTTAGCTATAATTTTATGTCATAACAAAGGGATGATTTCCAAACATATCTAATGCATGAAGTTTCTTTCTTTTGTTGTTTCTGTAAGTTTCAAAGATTAAGGTGTATTGCTACTAACATTGAGTTAATTTTTTCCTGCAATGTAATGTTAGGATATCACCCCATTCTTCTTTCTGTGCTTTATATAGTTTTTCCAGAACCTTTACTGAAGAGACTGTCAATCCCCTGCTGTACTTGATACCCATGTTGGAAATAACTTGAACACATACAACATAATTTTAATATTTTAGCTATCTGTGGCGCAACCACATTCTCCATTGCTTCAAGGAACAAAGGTAGAGATTGACCTCTGTGACCTCAAGGTGTGGCGGTACACGCCTTTAGTCCTGATGCCTGGGAGGCAGAGGCAGATTGACCTCTGTGACCTCAAGGCGTGGTAGTACACGCCTTTGGTCCCAATGCCTGGGAGGCAGAGACAGGCAGATCTCTGTGAGTTCAAGGTGATGTAGCACACGCCTTTAATCCTAGCGCATGTGCTTGGTAACTCTCTACTGCTGCGTTCCTGCCTACTTCCGAGGCAATTCCGAGGACCAATTCAAGAGTGACACGTCAGAAGCGAGGACTGTTTCCTTTGTAAGTGCTGGGTTCCCCTCATTCTGGGTCTCCGCTTTGGAACCTGATGCTCTCCCTCTCAAGACGCATTAAAGCTTTACTGCAGAAGAATCCTAAGTGCCCCGCGTCGTTCTTGCTGGCGAGGCCGAGCGCGGGACAGCTATCCATGCAACTTAAAGACATAAAGGCAACCAATAATTAATGCTAAACCTATTTTCACTTATCGCTCAGTCTCTGTTTCAAATGGGAAGAATTTGTCAGAAACACTGGGAATGGTTTGAGTGGGAAACCCACAAATATTTCTGAACACCAACTCAGTCTGAACATTCAGCAGAATAGTAATTATTTTCATATTGCCGACATTTGAATGTGAATCTAGAATTAATGCAGCATAAAGACAAAGATAAGGCAATTGTTCCCTATCTATACACTAGTTTATGATTTTGTCTTCAAATCTCCATGAAAGACTACAAAAATTATTCAACAATGATCATAATTCTTAGCATGATAAAATGGTATATCTTTTTTATATTTTCATATTTTTTCTAATGTTTCAAAATATCAGTCTATCATGTCCTATACATCCAAATTATTTTTTAAAAATAACAGTTTGAAAGACTGTCTTGAATCTATAACTGACTCCACAACTAAATAGCTTAAACAGGGACATTTTATGCATACAGTTCAAGCCACATGTATGATTTTCACTAACTTTTTTGTTGCCACATTAACTATTTTCAGTCTGGAATAAATGCTTAATCCATTGATCTGTTCAATATTCAAACTTTTGTATTAAATCCTGCTGTACATTTCCACTTGTAGAACACCTTAGTTTATAGTAGCAGAAATGTGGTTATTGATCTCTGTATTGAAGAGCAACATCCTATACTAACTACTTTTCCAATTTCTGTGGCAATTTTTTTAAGAAGAAGAAACTTAAAGAACCAAGGCTTTCTTCTGGCTGGCTCATGATTCTCATGATGGCACATTCCATCATAGCAAGGAAGGCATGGTGGCAGGGGCAGGAAGCCTGTTGGCATGGCAAATCCTGGTGTAGGAGGGTCTTCTGTCTATGTGTTACTTTCATTGGTTAAATAAAGAGACTGCCTCGGCCTTTTGATAGGGCAGAAAATTAGGTGGGTGGAGTAGACAGAACAGGATGCTGGGAAGAAGGCAGGCAGGGAGACCCTCCATGGAGCCAGCCACCACATCAGACATGCTAAACATTTCCCAGTAAGCCACAACCTCATGGTGAACACAGATTATTAGAAATGGGTTGAATAAAGATGTAAGAATTAGTCAAGAAGAGGCTAGAACTAAAGCCAGCCAGTGTTTAAATTAAAACAATTTCCGAGTGGTTATTTTGGGCAGTGTGATGGAACAAAGGGCCCGCTCTCCTCTCGGTCAGTGGGACACAACCCGCACCTCCCACTCCCACATACTACAATATCCACAGTCAGATAATGGCGAGGAAACTAGAGGGGAACTGGACTAGGAAACCTTCACACCAGTGACCCAGTTCCAGTAAGCCCTTCACTTCCTAAAGTCCCTACAGCCTTCCCAAGACAGCCACAGGCTGGCAACCAAGTGTTCAATCACAAGAGCCTACAAGGGGCATTTCACATACAACTGCCCAAACTCACAGCTCCATTTCTTGTCCGGAAACTTGGACACTACTGAAAAAAAGCATACACTCATGCTGGCTGATTCATCTCATAGTCATCAACCACTTTCAGCTAGTTTGAACAGGTATTCTGTGATGTTTTTCTGTCGTCTTAGTGGCTACATATGAATCTACTGGTATTTTAATTATCATCCGTTGGTCCTATGCCCCACTCCCAATGCCCCACACCCAATGCCTCACCAGTCATTCAGGCTGCAGCCTGAGGCCCCATGGGTTTAAACAAAGTCTCTATTGTTCTATTTAACAACAAAGATGTGGATGTCAGATGTGGGGTGAAAATCTGCTAGATCAGAGAAGCCGAGAAGCAACCAGCTGACCTTGCTATTTGGCCAGAGACCCAGAAAGAGGCATATCTCTTCACTCAACCCCAAACCAAAGAAAACACAAACTCAAGTTCCCACCCTTTCTTTCCTGTATGGCTTCTCTATCCAAATTGCTGACTTCTCTATAGCAAATTCCAGTCAGCTAGTCACTAGCTCTGCCCTCTGATTCACGATAAACTTTATTTAAATGTCTTAGAGTGTCAGGGTGCCATCAAAATTCCCACCACAATTCTGTTGCATATTAAAAGCACTGTATTCATTCCTATCCACATTCACGTCCCATTCCCTCAAGCCATGCTCTTGGTCCCCATGGTTTCATCCCCTTGGATGCTGGAAGAAGCAAAGCTCTCTACTTAAGGAACGAAAGAGAGGTGATGAGCATGCGCAAGAGTGCTTACTTAGCGTCTTCGAGACAAACCCCTTCTACCTGAGCTCTTCATGCCATTCCTCATTGAAATTCCTCATTGGTTTCATAGAGAGACTATATGACACCCGAGCTAAACAATGATAAAAATTGCAACTTTGCAAGGCAACATATAAAAAGTTTTCACTTTTGCTAAGATATGCAATTTTTAAGCAAGCATTTTGTGTTTAGAAAATCAAAACTATATGAGTTGTGCTATATATGTCTTTCAGCTTTAGAGATGTAAACTCTGTAGCTTTGAGCACAATACAAACCAAGGTTTTAACTGCTGCCTAGAAATAGAAGGAAGGAAAGTGTGTTGTACATCCAGAGCCAGGTGGCATCTGTTCCGTTCTGGCTTTGCAAGCTCAGACACAAACCAGAACCTCTCTCAAATTCTATCTCCTCTTCGAAGTAGAGTTAATAATAACTGCCTCTGAGACAGGCTCTGAAAATTTAAAGAGACAGCACCTGCACAAAGAATTCTTAGAGAACAGTGTCCATGCTGTTATAAATTGGTAGCTCCATTTCCATCAGTTGTTTCTATCATGGGCAGAAGTGTTTTGTTGTCTGTGCCTGCTTGCAAGAATGTTCTTCTGTGTTCCATTCCTGAAAGCCAGGTTCTCCAGCAAGCTGCCTTTCTAGCATAATTGGTCAACCAGAGGTACTAGCAGAAGGGTTGTGGGGGGAAGAAGGGGGTAGATTGTTGTTTCAACCTTTTCCATCCCTTGAACAACATTTGTGTGATTCTTGTTCTCTGCCAGATACCATTTATCTTTATGCTCCCTAGTCACTGATTCCTAGACAAGCTTTAGTGTGTCTCTCTGCTCCTAGGTGGGGTGGTCTTTCAAATATCTTTCTTCTCTTTAAAATGTAGTGACTCTTATTTCAGATACCTCTGGAGAGAAGATGAAGATTACAGTCCAAACCAAAAGAATTAATTAATTAACTTGGTTCAAATGATCAAGTTCCTACACTTAGTTAAATACACTGTTCATTATGTTAAAGGCATGGCCAATGGCATGAAAGCTTCAGTTTCTCGAAGGATTGCTGAGTTTATAAAATGAGAAACTTGGAGAAAATAAAATTTGGAGACTCTAGTGCACCACTGCCGGTCTTAACAGCAAAGCCAGGGACTGGGAATCAAATGCCCTGAACTACATAACACCAGAACAACTGCACTTTATGATCCTGGGCCCAATTTTCCCACAGCTAATGGCTTCCATTATTAGAATACCTTTCCCTATTCCTACAGGCACTGTTGTGTTGGAATGTTGAGGTCTCTGAAGCTAATCTTAACCACATTCTCCCCCTCTGTGCCTTATTGTAACAGCTCAGAACACATGCACACATTAAAAATAACATTTCAAGAAATAAAATGCACACTTTTATGGGCCTCTTTTACTGGATAAAAATTCATTTCTTCTGCATCATTTTATTTCTCAGAAAAGTTCTCCATCTTGTGCTATTGGTGAATCATCTTACAGAAGTTAAGTCTCCTAGAAACGCTTTGTTAGCAACTTCCTCAATCTCTTCCATTAGCCCCTATGCTTTCCTAAGGCCAGATAAAGCATCATTGTATCTATTTGCTTCTTCATGGACCAATAAATTACATTATATACAATGGTAGATATATGTGTTTACAACTAGATAGAGTATAACTAGAAAATAAGTAACATTGCAGTGCACTCTAACATTCTAGTATGAAACAACTGTCGCTGTAAAACCATAATGTTCATAATTCTAACAAACATTTAGGAAATCTAGCATTTTTCTAAGCCCTTGGTTTACATTATTCACAATCATATTGAAAGGCGGGAAGCGTTGCTTTCTCCACTTTTCAGGGAAAACTAGAACACTTATAATTCTTTTTAAAGTTATCCTATAGTGGATATGTAACGGAGTTGGAACTCAAACCAGAAATTTTGCTGACACAACCTGAATTCTCAACTATTACCCATTACGAGGTATAAATGAGTTCATTAGTAAGTATCTATAACTTTTTATCTTTAACTTTTAAATAATTTCAAGACCAAAGACCAAAATGTTTTTCTTAAGTAATACTAATAACTTCCCTGTTCCCTTCTTCCAGGCTCCTCACAGGAAAAAAAAAAGTCAGAATCAAGAAATTAACACCAAGGCAGTATTGGCATCAGATCTGCAGCTTGTAAATTTTCCCAATTATCACATTAATGCCCTTTTCCTGATCTAGAGTCTGTCCCAGTTCAAACATTACATCTAGTTTCCATGTCTCCTCAATCCCCTAAATCCAGAACCATTCTTCAACTTTAATTTTCCATGACCTTGACACTGTTATTTTTGTGGACCATCTATTTGAATACCCAAAATATTCTTGAGGCATGGAAAGCTGAGAATTGGGCAATGTAGAGCCATCCACAAAGAGCAGAGATTGTTAACAAAGAGCCTGTGTCAGTTGGGGCCCAGGACCTGTCTACTCAGGAGAATCCACAGGCAGCAGCAATGGGGCTAAGAGTTAGCCCTTCCCCCACTCTGACTCCAAAGCACCATTGCTTCAAAACGAGTTAAAGAAATGCTTCATCCTGTTGTATAACTCGTGTGGATGCAGCATGTCAAGCATTCTTCCCCGAAACAATTGAGAGGCATACAAATGAATTTAGTTTGTTTCCTTATGCAGATTTCATCGGCACATTCCCAGCTAATTGGCTACAGATGTATGTCCTGCATGGATAAAAACCATAAATGTCATGTTTCTCTTGTGATATGCTATGATATGCTGTGTCTCAGCTTTTTATATTCCAAGTTAAACACAGTTATTTGCCAATCTCAGGTTATTACCTAGTTTTGTTTGTTGGATGGTCAAGGCAAAATGTATAGCAGTTGAAGTTCTATACTAAATTCTGAGTTCAAAATAATTATCAAACCAGAATACTTTCTCAGGGGTCATTTGGAAAACAACACCAGGAAGGACCTTTGTTAAATATTTTGGGAGTGATGATTCTCAAATAAGCATGTTTAAAATTGGTGGATGCTGGAGAGTAAGAGCTTCCTCAGAGCAAACTAAACTGCAACAACATCAATAACAACAACAGCAACACAATAATAAGAACAATAATATAATAATAATAAACTGTCTTGTCACCAGGATCAATCACTGACAGGCCACATTGTTCTCTCTTAGACCTTCTGCACTAAGTCTTTATCCAGCTTTAACGAGTACCACTGTCCTTCTCCACACTAATGCATAAGAATACACGCACAGTTTGTAAACATCAGCAGGTCTCAAGCTTCTTGGTCTTGAAATCCTTTACGGTATTTTTTTAATCATGGAAAACTCAAAAGAGATATTATATTATATCACTATTTACCATCATAACCTGAAACTGAAAATATTGGAAACATTTCCCTATCAATTTCCTTAACCATAGCACCAGTGAACCCAAGCAAATAATGTTCACTCTTATAAAAACTGAAATTCCACACCATAGAATTCCTGGATTCCTCTTACTTCTCCAGAATAAACAAACAAACAACAAATAGGAATTTCGTGTTTTTCAAATAAAATAAAGCAATCAACTGTAGACAGTTTTTTTTCCTTATAATAAAATAGGGACTATTAAGTTATTAACTAACTACTCAATAATAACATTTTTTCTTAAAATACTAATGCCCTTTCTTTTCTTACCATTTCACAATGACTACCCTAGCACAGCCCCCTGATAGTAGCTCTTGATCATTTTTGCAGACTGTATTTTCCTCATTCAGTTTCCTAAAACACTGCTTTCACACATGTCCTGTCTGATCAAGCAGGGACCCACAATGAAAGCCTTACTGATTAAACTTCTCATAGTCTAGGAAGCCTTTCACTGGCCAACACTGTTTTCAACAAAAACACTTCCTGAAGTACGTAATATGTCAAATTCTATTTCCATTTCATTAGTTCCTAGGAGCATATTCAGTTCTTCCTAACATAGATGATGGCATCCAACTAAGATCTTGTTGCTGAATCCCTGTGTATTAGATCGGGTCCCTAGGATAGTATCCCATTGTTTATATATTTCCTTAATCCCAAGGTATTGTCATAGTCTGTTGCTCTTCGAGAATTTGCTGTTTCTCAGTTTTTGCTCATTATTTTCTTGGATTTTCTATATTCTTTATCGATTTCATTCTTTCTACTCTTATCTCCTATTAGACTGATTCAGATGAAATATTTATTGATCGATGAGTGCATTTTTGGGTTGTATATGGCACTGTGTTACCAAAATACATTACCGAAGGCTCCAGAGTCCTTGCCCAGTACCAATATGTTGGCTACCAACTGCTTGCAACTTCATTTCCACAGGACCCAACACCTTCTTAGGGATTTCCCAGACACCTTCATGCATGCAGTATACAGACAGATAGGAAAACACACACACACACAAAGTAAAATAAAAAAATCTTTAGAAATACATTACATAGATTTCAACTCTATTCAATAAGAAACCTAATATACCTAATTAGCAAAGAAGACTAAAATGGAAATATATGATTATGGAAACTTACTGTATAGACTTTGTATTCTTCAGATCTATGAATATGAGGGAAATTTAGATAATTTCCAAGTACAAACTATCAATGTTGTGAAGTAAGGTAAGGACAAACATGAGGAAAAGAGAAGAGCTCTAAACAAACCCCTTATCCACCAGCAATCCTTCTTTAATCTCTGGGATGCAGATGCCTTGTGATGTATAACTTATTAGCTTTCCTACTTAGAATAGTCTTGCATCTCACCATTATTTGTGAAGGCTATATTTAAGTATGAGCAAATAACCAAAGCTACACTAGGTGGCTTTGATTGTATAAGCTGTGAAAAATACATCCTAGATGGCTGCTGCAGTTTAGGCATCACCCTCCTGGTGACATACCTGGAAATTCCAGTGTAGGATCTCTTCTGTGACGATGATATGGATACCCACAATCTCACTTAGGATATGTATCAGTATATTGTATATTGCATCTTCAAAATTCTAATTCCCCCAACACTCAAGCTAGCCTACCGGATATTCTTTTTTTTTCCTCATCTTATCATCTTAACCTAACACTTTAATACATCCCAAAATGAATTCCATTTTCTATATTTATTCTTCTTTTGACTTGGGAAATCAGAAAGTCTACAATCATTGTTAACTTGTAAAATTTTAATACATTATTCAGAGCTGTTTGGCATTTAGATCACTTAAACCTAGTATTTGTCCAGGATGCCATGAAAACAATGACATCTCTAGAGAGAATCCTTTCAGCAGAATATATATATATATATATATATATATATATATATATATATATTACATAGAATGTTTTGAACAACTCTCACTTCTGAGAAAAAAATTGAAATAGAGCAAAGAATATATTTTCCTGAAAATATCTTAAAGAATGTTAGACTTTGCTTGTTTCTGATGAAATGGTCTATAACATGGTTAGTGACTGTGGAAAAGCATTATTACAATGGAGGCAATGTAGAAAGCTCTATGTTGTAACCATCCTATGTATCTTTAAATGTTTTAATGGATACTGTTCTCACTGCTACATTTAACTACTCTGCTTCCAGTGGAAAGAAAAATAGAAAGAAAAAAATGCCTGAAACTGGTTGCTATGGTAGCAAGTGGAAAGAGTAAGTCAGAATCTTGTGTTAAGGTAATGAATTTAGCATCTACAAGAAAAGAAATGGATTTCCTGTCGCACCGTGTAAATCTGCCACAGTAAAGGAACACATGGTGGACATTTTAGGATGCTTAAAATCCATTTAAGATGAGCACAAATGATAGAGGAAGTGCATCAGGTCACCTCAAAAAGCTCATCCCTCTCTATCAGGTATTTTCACCCACAACTGCTACAGGCTGCAGAAAAAGAATCCTTAATATGAACCTAGCCATCTGCAGTTAGCAGGTCCCAAAGTTATAATGACCACCATCATTTTTCCTCTTGGTCTTCAGGTTGCTCTGAGTATTGAAAGCCTTCTTGGGGAACATTTTGACAGATCATGTCAATCCTTCCTCCAGCCGTGATAATTCTCTGGTTCTTAATCCATTTCCATTTCCATAGTCAACCTACACTGAGGCTTCCATAGCCTACTTCTAGTCTCCCTCTTCCCCCCATCACAAAGATAGTACTTGTTGTTATCATAAAATTCATCTGGTGAGTTGGGTTGAATAAGCCCTTCCCAGCAAACAGCTTCATATACACATATGTGTGTGTCTATAAATGCTTCACCTTACTGAACTTGAGATTAGACATAATATATAGTTGAGAGAGTACAACAAATCATAATCATCCCTTCTAAAATGTGCTTACTTTCATAGCCATAGGGGAACTCTGAAACTAGGAATATATGTTCCTTGCATTAAACTGCTTAGTAGACACTGTTGGGATGATTTAATATGGCTGTCACAACATGTATAAGCCTGAGAAATTTCACTCACATATAAAAAAGTGCGCATGCGAGTATACACACACACACACACACACACACACACACCTTTCTAACTGGGGGCTCTGTGTATATGATAAATCAGCCTTGTTATTTTATAGCTCTTCCATCTGGAGCATTTGAGCTCCAGGGCTGTCCTCGGTAAGTAAAGGAAGCTGCAGGCTGCAGATAATAGCTTTAGAAGTGGTAACTGTCACTTGTCTTGTGCCTAACGCAAATCTCAGGACTGAAGGGAGCAAAGGAAACTTGAACAAATTCTGCAGTCAGGGTTTCTAATTGGAACCTACATTGGGTGGTACTCTCTAAGCCACATGCAGAAAAACAAATATTGCATTTTTCCATGTTTCACTCATATGCAGCACTTAAAGTGTATGTATTTTTCTGGGGTGAAAAGTAGGAAGGGACTAGAAGTGAAAAGGAAGAAGTCTAAAAAGAAGTAAAAGGTAAATAACAGTAATTGAATGTAGAAGGTAGGAGAATTCAGGAGGAGGGGATCAATAAGAGAGGAAAGCCACCAAGGAGAGATAGGTACAAAGTGTAATCATATATATATATATATATATATATATATATATATATATATATACACATATATATATGGTATACACACATATATGTTATATGTATGCCATACATACATACATACACACACACATATGGCAATGTGACAACAAAACACATTTAATTGTATAGTAACAAAATTCATGAAGAAAATCAAAAAAAAATAATTTTAAGTTGGAATGTCCAGCATTACTGATTGAGAAACATAAAACAAACCCTAGTAACTGACAGTCTGTCTTCAAAGTCTGCAGGCACATGTGAGACCTCACTGCTTCTTACACTAACTTCTAGCAGCATTGTTCCATCCCTGCAGTTTCTTTATGCTTTATCTGCTTTCTCTGAATCATAAAGCCTCAGAAAATGATGTCCAGACTTTACTGGAGACATAGTGCAGCAAAAATAATACCAATAATGATAATCTTTTGGTTTGCTTTCAGACAAAATTAAAAGCTTCTTGTACTCCTAGATGCTTTGGCACCTCTCGAAAAACCTTATGCTTTGTCTTCAAAGAAATCTACATTAAAGTGCTTTTATCCACAAAAGAAATCTTCCCATTACTTAGGCAGTCGGTAAGAGCATCCTGATGCCAGGAGAATCGAAAAGAGGCACTCTTTCCTATCAGCTCTCTTATCTCTGAGGAAAGTTAACATCTCAAAAGCACAATAAAACAGTAAATCAAACGCTACTCTAATTATTTTCTCATTAAGCACTAAATAGAGAATAAAGCAAAGCAAAGGGGCATAAGTGAGCTAAAGCCACTCAGATGGAAGGCAAAGAAAGAGAATTCCTGAGCATAAACTTGGCTTAGCCTTTTTGGAAGCCCAACTTGCCTATTGCTTTAGAAATTAATGGACTGCAGATGTTACTATATTTTAAGAGCATATTTTACCCAAATCAGAGACTGCATGATCCCAGTAGGGCAGATGCTTTGTGTAGTCAGTGGAAAATTCGATCAAATAAGCTGTAATTGCAAAAGTAATTAAAGTTCATTACTTACAGTAAATAACACTCAGAAAACTTCACTAGCTAAGAAAAAACAACTTCTTTTTTCAACAACCATCACATCAGACAAAATTCTTTAAAAAGAAAGAATTTGATTGCTGCAAAAGCCAAAGATTCTCTTTTGGTTCAGAGACAGGTAAATATTTGCAAAGAAATAGTACTGGTTAAAAGACCAAGAGGTCCCCCTGAAATTTCACCTGAGTTGACTGAACTTGTGAGCACAGAATATTGCCAAACACAACTGATGACCAACTTGAACATATAATAATCCCCAAAACAATTACAGTCTTCCAAATCTTCTGTAACTGGAAATATTACATGAGAGCGTGGGAATGTGGAAGATGGTTACAGCTTCCACCAAGCTCCGTAGCTAATGGGTTAGGATGGCTGTGAACCTCTTCAGGGGGTGTTTTACCTCAAAGGTTTAGAGGGACATCACCAACTATGGATGCTACACTCATAAAAGAAGGGCTAAAATTGTATTGACTTCCAATGTGGTTAGCACTGTACTAGAAATATTCCAGCAATTCATTTTGATGCCATCTGTCATATTTCCATTTTACAAATTAGAGGCACTCAGTGACATTTAAACAGCACACAGAAGTGAAGTCGCAGTCACAAGCCAGGCATTGAGACTCTAGTGGTCACTTCCTTCAGTCCATCCCTATACTGCCTAAAAAAAACAAGATCCTTATTGATTTTTAAATGAACCCTGTCCCATAGCTTCACTACTGTTAAAACTCAGTTTACCCGTCAGTATCTTGAAAAGTATCTTGAACTACGTTGCATTTATTAGTCCCTACTTTTGGTAACAGCATGAAAGTTCCTTGCCCACTTTGCCAAATTATTACTTGCCTTTGAATTATTCCGTTTTGTGGATAGTTCCCTTATTCTTTAAGACATGGCAAAGCTATAAAAACTCTTCAGCCTTGGAGAAAGCCAAGGTTTTCTTTCTTTCCAACAATTTCTTTTAATCACAGTGTCATATTAGAGTAGTTAGAAGCCGTTACTTGAAAACACTAATCTTTTATTATTGCTTGCATTTGGGGGCATCTCATTTAACAATATAAAGTTTAGATATTTTGAGTGCCATTACCCTGAATCTGTAAAACCGTGTTAGTGAATGACAACTCCTTAAGATGGAAAGTCTTGCTTTTTCACGTGATAGTCTTCTCTAATCCATGTCTGTACATGATGGCTTACTAAAAAGTCTACCAAAATGTGGTCTACCAACCACATTTCCCTGGAAATAAGTTCATACACTGGAGGCAATGCACAAATGCAAGAAGAAAATTGCAAGCTAAGTTAACTATCTGGAAAAATTAATTTCTAAAACCATTCGTATTTAAAAGTCTGCTTAAGCCATTGCTGGCTAGTTTGTAGCTGAAGCTTAGTTCTGGAACAGTAACCCAAGCAGGACTCTTGCATGGCAGATTCATTCCTCCAAGCCACAGTTAAAAAATTACATGAAAGCATAAGCAAATTGTCAAGGAAAAGCATTCTGTAAGCTGTATCACACACTGCTTGAGCCCTGGGACCTTGATGTGTACGAAAATGTTCCCAGTTGTAATGCCCTGTACTGAATGATAGGGGACGGAAAGGTAATCAATAAGTTACACAAACTGACATTATACATTAGAGTGAATCCTCCCTCAGAACGTTCTTCTAGTGCAGATGTGGAGTAACTATCATCTCAGGATGTATTTCAGTGGGAAATAATCAGTACAGAAAGAAATGTTGCTGAGGAGAGGAACAGGAAGGATGGCAGGAAGCACACATGACTTATCAACAGGATCTCAACCCAACAGGGACTTTCTTATTGCTCATTTGCTCCCAAATTTCCATCCCATTAGAAACATTTGAAATCTCTAGACCCTGCCTTTCACTGAGACATCTTCTGTTATATATATTGTACAATCATAAGTAACCCAAAAGCCATTCTCCTTTCTATTATATTAAGTTGTTAAAGCACATTGTTTAATACAATTACTGACACACACACAAAAATCCATGACTCTGTTTTTAATTAAAAATATGAATTATTTTTCAATTATTAGCCACAATATGAAGAAACTAAAAAAAATAGAGATTTTTTTCAATACAAGTACCACTAGCAGCTTTTCCTTTATGAAAATATTCTAAGATCACAGATCGTATGAGACAACATGTATTCTGTTGACGATGACGTTTTAGCTTCAATAAATACCCTAAACCCTTTTGAAAGATCAAATGTGTCATCTTTAAAAATAAGGGACTTATAGGGCACAAGGTATGCCTTTAATTTTAGTACTCCAGAGACAGAGGCAGAGGCAGAAGCAGGAGGATCTCTATGAGTTCAAAGTCAGACTGGTCTACAGAGTGAGACCATAGATAGATGATAGATAGATAGATAGATAGATAGATAGATAGATAGATAGATAGATAGATAGATATACAGACAGACAGATGATGGATGGATGGATGGATGGATACATAGATGTCAATAATAGAGATTTTATTTGCCTTCAGGAGAGTTTTAAATGGTTTCTAAGCAATGCAAATGAAACCAGATTTGATTTTACTATCTATTCTTTCACTCTTATAAAATAGCAACATTTTTTCGAACATTGGAGACTATTGGTGCCCCCATGTCTTGAAGTATGTTCTACTATGAATTCATATACACTGTGATAAAAGAGACATCACATGATGAGAATCAGCTAAGAGTAAGATTCTTCCTAGAACAACAGAGCAGAGAGGAGAAGGAGGAATGATGGTAGGTGTGAAGGTTAATGTTATTACCTTGACAACCAGGTATCAGCTAGGAAAAAGGACTCCAGGCATACCTGTGAGAGATTGTTTAGCTTCTGGGCCAGTCTGGGAAAAGTTATGTTAATGAAGCTAATTAAAGTGGGAAAACCCAAGCCTAACGTAGGTATGATTTCCTGAGTTTGGGTACTGAACTGCGTGGAAGAGAGAAAGCAAGCTGAATATAGACATTCATTGCTCTCTACTTCTTAACTGTGCATGCAATGCAATCAGCTGTTGCCAACACCCACCACCAGGCCTTCTCTTTCAAGATGAACTCTGTCCTTGAACTGTGAGTCAAAATTAAGCCTCTTTCTGAGTCACTATTGTCAGGTTAATTTTACCACAGCAACAGGAAAAGAAACTAAGCGAGGAGAGAAGTGGCAAGTATTAAGAATACCCTCACTAAACCAGACAGTGGTGGCGCACGCCTTTAATCCCAGCACTTGGGAGGCAGAGGCAGGCAGATCTCTGTGAGTTCTAGGCCAGCCTGGTCTACAAGAGCTAGTTCCAGGACAGGCTCCAAAGCCACAGAGAAACCGAGTCTCGAAAAACAAAACAAAACAAAAAAGCCAAAAAAAAAAAAGAATACCCTCACTTACTCGGAAGATGCCCTTCCAGAAAACAGAAGTTTTCCACCTACAGAATGATCAAAGATAATGAAGATTGTGAAGCAAACCAAGAAAACAGACAGGGAGAATCTAGGCACCCTGTGGATTCAAGAAGAGTGACTTGAAAAGAAAAAATAGGCGACTATGAAAAAGAAAGAAAAATTTTAGTTAATTTATGAAAAAAAGACTATATTTTTCCAAAAAAGGAAGACAGTTGTGGTTGACAGTTGATCCAATCCTGTAAAGAAACAAATCTCATGACCCAATAATGCAGCAAAGGCAGCAGCATGAAGGATTTCTGAAGGGTCACATCTCTGTCATACCGAGGTCCCCACTGTCTCACTTCACCCCTTCACACGCAGGACCCGAGGCATTCACAGTTAACTTTGTTCACAACCAGTGAAGCGTGTTTACATAGAGCCTGGATGTTTCACATGTACTGGTTGACAGTCGGCACTGATAAATCTCTTCAGGAGGCCGAGCAAGACCTATAGCTGAAGTCTCTACTTTAGACTTTGACCTACATGTACTGACAGTATCACCTGCCTTGGTTCTTAGATGTGAGATCCATTCCTTTCCAAGAAACTTCAAAATATATTCAACAATTTCAACTTAACACCAAAGAACAGTGAAATTTATCTCCCTTTAATGACTATTATTTAGAACAATTTTAGGATCACAGCAAAACTGTAAAAGAAGAACAGAAATATCTCATTAGTGCCTTGTGTGTAAAACTACACATGAGGAAGGTCACGGAGGCATGAAATTTATCTTTTTACTTAGAAATGAAGTATGAAGGATAACTAATTTTACTGTGGTCCTATTCATGCAAATTATTTTACATAAAAGAAATATTTTAGTATGAGCTCCTTTTGTAGTTTGCTAACATGTTCTTAAATTTAAAAACTAAGGATAGCAAAAACAAATCCTTACATACAATCACATTTTAACATGAAGGAGCCTGCTTGTTCGGATTTCTGTCCCCGCCTGGTACCCCACAACCAGCAGGCCCCAGAGAAAATCAACCACACAGAGATTTCTGTAAGTTATAAAGCTGATTGGCTCTTTAGGTCAGGCTTCTTACTGGCTAGCTCTCACATCTTGATCAACCCATTTTTCTGATCTATGTTAGACATGTGGCTCAGTACCTTTTTCAGTGGGGCAGCTCACATCCTGCTGCTTTGGTGATCTAGGCAGGAGTGTGAGCAATCAACTTCCTCCTCCCCAGAATTCTCCAGCTCTCCTTGTATCATTTCTACTTCCTGTCTGGTTTTCCCACCTACACCTCCTGCCTGGCCAATCAGCATTTATTTAAAACATGACTGACAGAATACAGACAATTCTCCCGCACCACTTCCCCCTCTTTTTTAAAAAAAGAAAAACAAAGGAAAATATCCATAGTCCATTTTGGGGAATGTGGGTGTAGTATTCCAGACTACTTCCAGCTGGTTGGGGGCACTGATAATCTTATGGGGGCCTAAAGAAAATTTAGAGTTGTGATCAAGTCCTGACTGAAGTATCCTGTGAGTCTTGATCATCTCAGGCAGCAGTTTTGAACCTGTTCTGGATGAAGAACTCAGACATCTGGGCCATCTGTTCCTACCAGAGATTGCTCAGGTGGTCTCCCTTGGTCAAAGATGATTTTTCTTAACTCTGAATAAATCCAGAGTCTCTCATTTTCTGTGGAAACAAAAGCAAAATTTCTTCTCCAAAGTAACATACCTTTTGACTTCAATTTTGAAACCAAGGTATTTTTAAAATACCTTTCTTGGATTAATTCTGCAGCATTTATAAACAAATATCTTTTAGCAGCTGTTGCTCCTTCCTCAGCATTTAAACAATTCAAAGAGAGCATAATAGCATACAGTATCAAAATTTTCTGTGTATTTTCCATCTTTGTGTGGCTTTATTTAAACCTCTATTTCTTTTATTTTTACTTTTAACTTTTGGCTTTTTGAGAGAGGTTCTCTGCATATCTTTGTCCTGGAACTCCCTCTGTAGACCAGGCTATCCTTGAACTCCCAGAGATCCGTCTGTCTCTGCCTCCCAGGCTACTTGTTCTTTCTTTCTTTCTTTCTTCCTTTCTTTCTTTCTTTCTTTTTATTTTTTTTTACTCTGAGAACTTTAACCTTTAGCCTGTATATATTTTTAAAGACATTGTAAAACATTTAGAGGTTTTTTTACTCTTTGAATCTCTCTTTACTGTATATCTCTCTTTTTATGACCACATGGGTCTTTAATTTGCTAAGGAATATGGAGAAAACAACAGTCAAAAGCTCTTAAGGTGTTTCAAGGTCCTTGCCAGGAAGCAAGCTGCAACAGTGTTTCCATAGTCTGGACTGCCTGCTTGAAAGAGTCAGAGTTTTCCCTGGCAGGACGGTCCAGAAAGCCGACATTTTAAAACAGCGCAGCTTTTTTCCTGCTATGGCTGAAAGCCAAAATGCTTTACTCTTTCCCAAGCATTCCCAGGCTTTCTGTGGATGCAGTTATCCACGTGGGCGCCATTCTGTAACATGAGAAGGCCGGGCCTGCTTGTTTGTGTTTTTCTGTCCCTCCTGGTTCCCCAGTCATTTAGTGGCCGGGCCATTATGTAACATGTAGGGCCAGCTTGTTCGGATTTCTGTCCTGCCCGGCCCCCCAACTGTTTAGTCCCAGAGAAAAATCACACAAAGAAATCTCTATATGTTTTAAAGCTGATTGGCCCATTAGGTCAGGCTACTTATTAGCTAATGCTCTCATCTTGATTAAACCATTTTCTGATCTATGTTAGCCATGTGTCTCAGTACCTTTTTCAGTGGGACAGCTCACATCCTGCTGCTTTGGTGATCTAGGCAGGAGTGTGAGCAATCAACTTCCTCCTCCCCAGAATTCTCCAGCTCTCCTTGTATAATTTCTACTTCCTGTCTGGTTTTCCCACCTACACCTCCTGCCTGGCCAGTCAGCATTTATTTAAAGCATGATTGACAGAATACAGACAATTCTCCCACACCATCACATCCAATTTAAACTTTTCTTACATAAAATGTTTTCATAAAAATGCTTCTTTGTTTGTCTGCACATTTTTAGTTTAATTATATTAAATATTGTATGCATATATGCTTCTACCTCTGTTTAAAACATTGTTTATGTATTGATAAATATATTTACCATATTACAGTGCACATTACTACCTCTGATCAAGATACTTATACACTGTTTACATTTGAAGGTCATTGTCCTCATTTATTGCACAGTTATTTATTGTCTTAGTGTTAAAGTTAGATATTGAAAATTATAGATCAATAGTCATCTATGTTTGTCATATTTATAATTAGACCAATCAGGTTCTTTAGATACATATTGATTATATTCAGTACAGACAGATAATCGTCAACCTCTTCAAAGAGCTGTAAAAAATGGCCTTTAATCTAACTTAGAGCTCTGTGGTAGTGAGACACTATCAATCCTGGCAACACCGATATATTCCCAAGAGAATTGTGAGCATCAAGGACACTCCACCTGGAGCTTTTCTTCTTGGCAGAACTGGCCTTTGGGCAAAGAAATGCCCATACCTCAACCACTGACAGGAATACAGAGTATCCATAAATGGATAAAACAGGACTGTCATATCCTGCCAAGACAGGGTAAGATAGTTTTAAAAAGTTTCTTGCCTTTGAAAATGGTATGTCAGTTACATTAGGCCTTAGCCAAAGATGATTGCTTCAACATTGCAAATGAGACTTTGGGTGATTGCCCAGGTAGTCAGTTGTCTCTGTCATTTGTTACACATTTTGAAAGTTTCTCTATTACACTTCCTGTTTACTCAAGTAATATTATTTCCCTTCTCAGATCTTCGATGGAGATAAAGATTAAATAATTGTAGTTACCTTCCTCATTATTTAGACAAGCTTATTTCAATGCAATATTTAGACTCTGAAATAAAATGTTTAGTAAAACTTTTGTTATGCATTTCTTGCTTAATATTGTTTATTGTTTGTAATTTTATATTTGGTATCTGTTCCTATTGTATATGGTTGTATTGGTTTTGGATTGATATTGTTTAGACAAAAGGAGGAAATGATGGGGAAACTCTGTCAACCAATCACATCTAATTAAGGCGTGGCGACCTGGACCCCAGGAAGAAAAACTGAAAGGACCCTGTCTGCGCTCTGTCTGCGCGATGCCCGCCAGACATAGGAAGTTGGACCTCTCACTCTTGTAGCGTGAGTTTTCTCCTTATAACCATTAAAATACAATTGTTACTCTTGGGCTGGCCTGGTTATTTATCGTGCCAACCAAATCCCAAACAATTTCTGTGTAAAAACACTAGAAGAAAAGTAAAAAACTCAGTCCAACAATTTCAATGTGTCCATGTCAGACTTCCCAATCAGGGGTAGAGAATCTGGATGTCCAAATAGTATTAGGTTCATATTTGACTCATTGTGCTTCTGTGTCTGATTAATTCACACTTAAAGTTTGAAAGCCCCTAATGCTTGATGGTTACTGTTGTCTCACCTTTGGTTCTCTCTCCACAAATCCTCACTGACTTGAAGTTCTACAAGCTGAGAGTTGTGTCTTCTCTTTTTACAATGAGCTTAAGCACCTACATGGAAGATTAGCATATGACAGAGCACACAGCTCCTGTACAACATCCCAGGCAAACCTACTGGCTGGTCTCCCTCTCTCTGCTGTTGCCCATGCTCTTGTCCTCCCTCAAAGAATATTCTGAAAACAGCAAAGGAATGATCCAATTGAGATGTGAGCTGAATTGCTACTACTTGCTCAAAAACCATCCGGTGGCTCAATGTTGCAAAAAGAGTAACTCCAAGTCCTACCATGTCTTACAGTGTCCAGGAGTTTTCCCCATGTAGAGGTATTAGATAACTGCTCAAAAAAAGATGCAAGTTCACATTTGGGTAAAGAAATGGAGAAGGCTGAGCTAAACAACTGGTACCTGATACCCACTTAACTACAAAGTCCACTTGTCATCCTTAAGATCGTCACCAAGTTAAAAAGCATGTATACACTATTCCGAGAGATATTCGCAAGTATTATGAATCAAACTATGAAACAGAATTCCCTCTACCCTCCCAATTTTGTTTCTCAAACTGTTCAGGAAAGCCACATAACAGAGCCTTATCTTAGAACCTTGATAACGAGCTCAAGATACTTCCAATGTTAATCACTGATTTCTGTTTCTCCAATCCCAAGATTGCCTCAATGTTACATGGTTCTGATGAATGAAATAAAAGCAGGTGTGGGGGTAGGAACAGGAAACTTAAAGTGGTTGTATAATCCACAAAGAAAGCTACTGTGCATATTACCATCCAAATGATTTCAATTTCAGGAACTACCAGATAAGGAATATAGAATAGAACAAGCAAAAATTTTGAAAGACTATTCCCTTTTGAAGTCTCCCTTTTTCCTGCTTGGTACTTGCTTACCATATTTAATTATTGTAAGCCTTTAACAATCAAACCTCTCTAAACCTTAACTTATAAATATTCTACACAAACCGTGAATTGTGAGGCATTTGTAATCACTTTATTATTAATGATAAAGCCTGAAATATTTTAAGTGTTCACTTTTTATAAAGTAGAAGGTTGTATGGAATTCTGCTCTGTGCATTCTAATGCACCTTCTTGAACAGGGAAGGAAAGAGGACTCTTGAATGTGCCTTCAGTAAAGAGTCACATGAGAAGCACCCGTTGTTTGTGTTGTTGACTGAGAACTGGTACTGCACTGATCAGCACTTTAATACAGGGATGTACCAGGCTCTTTCTTTTGGGCCACCAACCAACTCTCAAATCATGATACAGAGACTAATTATTAGTTTTGAATGTTTGGCCTATCTTAGGCATGGTTCTGGCTACTTCTTTTAACTCAAATTAACCTGTTTCTCTTTATCTACCTTTTCCCTTGGGGCTTATTACCTTTCTTTATTCTCTATATCTTTCTTTCCTTCTTACTCCATGTCTGGCTAGTGACTGGGTAGCTGGCTTCTGGTATCTCCCTTGTTCTCTCTTCCTTCTTCCCTCATTCTTTCTTCTCCTTTTATTCACTCTCCCTGCCAGCCCTGCCTATTTCTTCTCTGCTTAACTATTGACCATTCAACTTTTTATTAGACCAATCAGGTGCCTTAAGTAGGCAAGGTGAAACAAATGCAATGTATCTGTACATTATTAAACAAATGCAAGATAAGCAAAAGGGACACACATTTATACAGTTGAAATAATATTCTGCAACATAAACAAATGTAACTCATTTTTGCCTAGTTAAAATAATATTCCACAACACAGGGACATGGAGATTGTCCATCACCGTTTAAAGTATATCAATCACAAGAGGATGAATTAGGAGAATCTTTATGGCAACAGAGGTTCAGTCATTTAGAACATTCATGTGAGGCCTCACACAGTTGGTCATTATATTATAAACCAGCTATCTAGAAGTTAGTAATCTGTAGGGAAACTGTGGACACGGCAAGAAAATAAACTTTACCATGAACCTGGGTTGGAAGCTTTAAGATCCTTGACATCTTACTCAGGAATTGAAACAAAAGCTCAGCCAGGTTACAGAGTAGCAAAGAAACTTTAATCAGAAGTGAAAGCCTAACACGGGTCAGAAAGAAGTCACTACTGCGAGTAACATCAGGAGCTGGGAGATGCCTCAGTGGAAAAAGTATCTGCCACAGAAGCCTGAGGACCCACAGCCTACACAAAATGGCTCCTGATACTCCAAAGACATAGTCTAGAGAAAGGCTATTATCCAGGTGAGGCAAGATAGGTGAGTTCCAATTTTGGCGAGGGACTTTACCTCAATAAATAAAATGAAAGAGATGGAAGAAGACACAAATATCAACTTCAGGCCTATACATATGCTCACACACACACACACACACACATGCATTCACACATGTGGGCTCACATATATGCACACATGCATGGAAACACAAATATATAGACATATATACACACCAAACACATACAAAGTGACTGTGGGTCACATAAAGGATGGCACTCTGATGTGGGATGTCCTTCTGTATATGTGTTGCTTTTATTGGTTGATGAATAAAGCTGTTTTGGCCAATGGTTTAGCAGTAAAGCCAGGCAGGAAATCCTAACAGAGATATAGAAAGAGAGTAGACAGAGTCAAGGAGATGCCAAGTGGAAGCTGAAAGAGAAAGATGCCTGAACATTACCAGTAAACCACAGCCTTGTGGCAATACATAGATTAATAGAAATGTGTTATTTTAAGATGTAAGAGCTAACTAGCAATATGCCTGAGCCAATGGCCAAACAGTGTTGTAATTAATATAGTTTTGTGTGATTATTTGGATGTGTGGGACTGGCCTAGAAATGAAAGCACAGTCTCTGTTTATACAATAGTGCCCAAACATTTAGCAAGAATTTCCACATAAAGTTTGAGAAAACTTTTTTTAAAAAGGGGGGGGTGGATTCGATAAGAACAGAGTCAAATGCAGCTTTTTGGTAACTGTCTTTTCTCTGGTAGGCTCTGTTTGCTGGTGGCAAGCAGAGACATAGCTCCTTTAAGAGAGGCTTCCTGACTCAGAGTTAGTAGCAAAAACTTAACAACTCTTTTAAGAGGTTCTTCTACCAAACATTTAAATGATGTTTATGAGCAATCAGCATCAGGCTTCTTGGTAGTGACATGGACCTAGAAACTCCAGAGAGTTGTGACAATAAATATGACTCCTGCCAGTACTACAACCATGAAGCTAGACTCTCAAAAATCTAAGAAGTGGGGTAGAGCCAGCTACCAAATCCATAGCCTTAACCCTAGCCATATTACGTAGCAGACTAAAGACTCATGTAATCAGAAAAAGATAGAGATATATAGTAAAGACAGATACAAATAAAAAAATCTGAACAGTATGCAGAATGTTTAAAAATACACATAGACTTGGAAGAAAAAAGAAGCATAGATAAAGTCCTTTAAGAAAAAGAAATAGCATAGTCAGGTGTGGTAGTATGTGCCTTTAATCCTTGTACTTGAGAGGCAGAGGTAGACAGATCTCTGTGAGCTCAAGGCCAGCCTACAGAGTGACTTCCAGGACAGCCAAAGATACACAGAGATACCTTGTCTCAAAAGACAAAAATTGTAATAAAAGAAATAGAGTTTTAAAAAGTCATTTAAAAATGAAAATACAGAAAGAATCTGGATTATGTATACTAATGTGTTTTTTTGAATGTTTTGACTGTGAATGAGCTAACTACAGAGAGACATCTCATTGTGCGGACTGCTAAGCTAAGCAAACATATTTATTTTAAAGGAATCTTGATTTCAAAATTTAAGTATAAGGACATATTACTTTGGAAAGGGGTTCTGCTTTCATTTCCACAGAGGATAAAAGTCTGTGGATTCCTTACTGGCTAATATGGTTCAATCAAACAAGATCCCCTTAAGTGATGGCCCAGATGATCTAACATCATGACAGCTTTAGGACTGCTGGCTGAGATGGATCAACCACACAGGATACTCCATGAAAGACCTAATTAACAGTACATCCCATTAGCAGGAAGTAGTCTAAAAAACTATGCCCGAATTGTGAAATATTGTTTGTAAATGTTTGTTTTCATTTAAAGGAGGTTGACTATAAATGATTAATAGTCATAGTCAAGGTATTTTTAAAGAAAAAAAGAGGATATGATATAGAAATGAATGGTTTACATTGGTATGGATTTTGGTTTATTGATATATCTTTAAGGTCAATTTTGAGGTATGTATATTTCTACTCTTGTTTAAGGTATTATATGTATACCTTAAATAAGACAAGGTCAATCAGTTTATAATTAATGTAGACTTTTGTGTGATTTCTTTGGAACATAATGTCTGCAGGAACCAGGCAGGACAGAAAATCTAAGTCAAGAGAACGGTGCCCACGTGAACTACTATATTCACATGAGGCCTGAAAGAGCTTGGAAATAATTCTAGACAGAAAAGAATATAGTTAAGTATGGCTTATTGATAGCAGCAATTTCTCAGGTTGACTGCTTGCTAGAGGCAAGTGCTCTTGTTTAATAGAGGCTTCCTGACTCAGCTTTAGCTACAAAACTTTGTAGCTCTTTTAAGAGGTCCTGTCACGAAACACTTAAATGGTTTTGGTGAAAAGCTGACTGCATGCTTTTTGGTGGTGGTAGGGACCTTGAGATGCCATAGAGTTGTGACAATAAACATGGCTCTGGCCAGTACCTCTGCCATGAGGCCAGACTCTCAGAAAAAAGCTAAGAAATGGGCTATATCCAGCTGTCAAAGCCTCAGCTTTAATCCTAGCCTTATTGCTTAGCAAATTAAAGACTCATGTGATCAGAAAAAGAAAGAGATACAGTAAAGATAGATTCAAATGAAAAAACCCCTAAATGGTTTACAGTGTGTTTAAAAATATATGCAGGCTTGGAAGATTAAAGTCCTTTAAAAAATAGAAAAGGAATAGTTGAGGTTGGTACATACCTTTAATCCCAACATTTGGGAGGCAGAGACAGGCAGATCACTGTGAGTTCAAGGACAGTCTGGCTTACAGAGTGAGTTCCAGGACAGCCAAAGATATACAGAAAAATCCTGTCTCAAAAAGTCAAAAAATTAAAAATAAAAAATAAAAGAAATAGAGTTTAAAATAAAGTCACATAAAGATGGAAAACACACAGAGAATATGGATATTGTATGTTATTATGTTCTCTTTTAATTGTTTGAATTTTTAGGAAGAATCAACCGCTGCTAAAAGATATTTGTTTATAAATGCTGCTGAATTAATCCAAGATAGGTATTTTGAAAATAGCTTGACTTAAAAATTGAAGTCAAAAGGTATGTTACTTTGGAGAAGAGGTTTTTCTTTTGTTTCTGCAGAAAATGAGAGACTGTGTATTTATTCTGAGTTAAGAAGAATCAGGTTTGATCAAGGAAGGCCACCTGAGAAATCTCCAGTAGAAACTGATGGCCCAGATGTCTGAGTTCTACATCCAGAACAGATTCAAGACTGCTTCCTGAGATATCAAGCCTCAAGATACACCAGTAATGATTTGATTATAATTCCAAATTTTATTTAGGTCCCATAAGAGTATCAGCACCTCCAATCAGCAGGAAATAGCCTGGAAAACTATGCCAACATTCCACAAAAATGAACTATGAATATTTTCCTTTGTTTATAATGTTGGTTACAAGTTGTTATCGATAATGGTCAGGAAGAAAGCTAAACAAGGAAGATTTGATGCAGAGTTTTTGTTTTGAAAAAAAGGAGGGGGTGCTGTGGGACCATGGTCTTTTATCCTGTCACTTGTATTATTTTTAATAAAATGCTGATTGGCCAGTAGCGAGGCAAAAAGTAAAGGCAGGGTAACAAGAATGCTGGGACAAGAGAAGTGCATCTGCAGTCATGACCCAGCCACAGAGGAAGCAAGATGTGACTGCCTCGCTGAAAACGGTACCAAGCCACAAGGCTAACATATACAAGAAATATGGGCTAATGTAAGTTATATGAATTAGTTTATGAACCTGAGATGCTGGGTCAATCAGGCTATAATTAATGTAGACCTCTGTGTAATATCTTTGGGACTTAATGACTGTGGGAACCACGCAGGACAGTAAATGCAGTCAACATATAGCTCATTTAAAATATAATGCATAATTAAGAAATACAGATTAAGAGATAGCCATCTATAATAACCAAACTTTTCGTCATGTTACTTAGGTTTTCTATATATACAAAGATATATTTCAGTTAAATAGATACTCATCAATACTTCAAAGACCTACAGAATATGGCATTTAAAAAGTTTTAAAAACTTAGATGTTTCTCAACAGTAAGACATATCTGCTTCTGGCAGCACCAATTACATCAGAGAGGTATCTGGGTATTGAAAACACTCATTATGAAATTTTCCTTCAATGTGAGAAGGCTAACCATTTGGACAAGAAAATGCTCTTTCATGGACTGCTTGACGGTATGCTATATGAACTAAACATGCAGGACCCACAGAAAGCTGTCTGCTGAGATTTCCAAAAGATGAGATAATCCTTCAGGGCTTCTGCTTCACAGAAGAAACCGCCAAATATTCTGCAGGATACAGAAGAAAACCACTGATGAACTTTGCCAGTGCAAGGCAGAACAGATTTTCAACTTTCCTGCTTCACTGAAAAGTCTGTCAGATATTATAAGCCAATAGGCTGATGATGGATGCCCCAATGTTACAAAAGAACTTTAGGCGACTACCCAGGCAGTGAGATGAATCTGTCAATTCTAGAACTTTGGAATTTGTTTATAATGCACTTCCTATTTTTTTTAGGTACTTTTGTATCCTTCTGGGGTCTTTGATGAAGTTAAAGGCTAGATAGTTATAATTATAGCTTTCCTTAGTTGTAAGAGATAAATTAGATATAAAACTTTAGACTCACAAAGATAGGACAGATGATAGAGTATTTTCCTTAATTTGCCAAATGTAAATGGACTAAGTATTGTAACTATAATTCTTAATTAATAACTGTTTTGCTTAATATATTAAAGTTAAGGCCTTCTTTTTAATTAGACAGAAAAGGGGAGATTATGTGGGATGTCATTCTGCATATGTGTTGCTTTTATTGATTGATGAATAAAGTTGTTTCAGTCAATGGCTTCAATAGCTTAGCAGTATAAAGCCAGGTGGAAAATCTGGACAGAGATATAAACAAAGAGTAGGTAGAGTCAAGGTGGTGCCATGTAGCTGCCAAAGAAGAAAGATGCCAGAACATTGCCAGTAAGTCACAGACTTGTGGTGATACACAGATTAATAGAAATGTGTTAATTTAAGATGTAAGAGCTAGCTAGGAATATGCCTGAGCCATTGACCAAATAGTGCTGTAATTAATATAGTTTCTGAGTGATTATTCAGGTATAAGCAGCCGGAAAATGAAAGCACAGTCTCTGTTTACAGCATTCAAGGTCCTCAATTATTGACTTGACTTCCTTTTATGGGGTTCAAGAGAAAAAAAAGAGTATGGTTGCTAAGTAGTTCCCTGTGCTTGTTCTCTCATCGCAACTCAGTGACTCAGAACGTTCACTAGTTTGGGCTGAGAACTCTCTAGGAGAACTTTCAGATGAATGAATTATAATTAAGACCAAGTTATAAAATCTTACACTTTTTGTAATTCAGGCCTTAGAACAATGCTTGACATGGAGTAGACACTCGAAATTGCATGTTGGATTACCATCATGGGTCAGTGTTTTTTCTGGCCTTCCCTTTGAAGCTCCTTAGACCTGTTACCTGTCTGTCTCAAATATTAAGTCTGTAACAGCTGCACCAAGCTCATGGAAGCCCTCCTCAGTTCAGTCCACTTCTCTAGATTTATGTCTTTGTTAAGAAGATAAAGATGCATTTGGCAAGAAAGACTCTTCTCTTCTAAGCCATGCCAACACTTACTTTCTCCTGGCAGCATAACAGAAACATCCTCTCTCTCAGAATGTCACCACTGACACACTTTGATCTGATGCTATCCTCCTTTCCACTTTGCTTTGCACACCCATGTCTGTGTGTCCTCTTCACAGGGAGCCACTGTCTTTGCAGCACTCACCACTTGTTTATATCCTCCATTATAGCTGATCATTGTAAAGGTGGTGATAGGAGAGTGGTCCCACACACATCCCTCTAATGCAACCAACAATGTCTGATGTTTCAGAGGGGATGCCAATGGATGTCTGTTTAAGACTATTAGAAATACTTTCTTGTTTTAACTTACTCTGTCTTGTGGTATTTATTTGTTTTTGATTATGATCTATTTTAGTTTAGGCTAGTCTTGACTCAGTCATTCTAGGTCTCCAATGAGCATGAAGATCACATTCTAAAAAGAAGAGAGGAATAAAAGGACTTTTGTCTCTTAAGATTCCCTTCTTCAAATTGCTTGCTCCAATCACTACTCCCTGACTTCCACTTAGTTTTATTGTCTAAAACTAGATCATATATCTAACAGCAATTACAGTGGAAGCTAGGAAAATGAACTTTTTGGCTGAGTGCACTTCTATCCTGTGAGAAATTCAGGCTTACTATTGGCTGGAGGTGAGATATAAGTAAATAAATGTTGTCAAATTACAATGTCTTCTCCACAGTTTCTACCTGTAAATTCAAAACAAAGCTCTATAAGAAAAGAACTAAGTCCTAAATAGTGGAAGCAGACTTATACACCTTCTGAGATACCAGGTAACACTAATCACTGAAGCAATAAAACCAGAAATAATTACTAACCCACAACCAAAATACCAATGTAACGAATGGGCAGAGTGACAAATAATGAAAAATGGGAATGGCCTCTGACTCAGAAATGCACCTGCTTCTTCCTCCCACTGAGTGCTGGAATTAAAGGCATGTGCCACAACCACCTGGCTGAGAAATAAGAACATTTTTAAAGATGGTATTGTCGCTCTACAAATGACCCATGTTATTGACAAAACACTTTATAAGCTCAATTACTCCTTTTCATAATATACTGCTTAAACCCCAAAACTTATTAACTTTGATTTTATTAATATGTGAATACTGTTAAAGACTAACATTTGTGGGGTTTTTCCTTGTCATGTTGGAAAGTGTGTGTGTATGTGTGTGTGTGTGTGTGTGTGTGTACTTCAATAGAAAATAATAAATCAGACACCATGCATGGAACCATGCAAATGGTTGGTCAAATTTATTTTTATTTATTTTCTCCATTAAATGAAATAAAACAGTAAAATTAAGTTCATTTCCCATCCACTGCTCTATCTGCTAAACGGAAATTTACTGTCATCCTGTTGGTGAGTGAGTATAATTTAATGTTTTTTTTTTAAAAAAAGAGCAGTTATGCCATGTTTACATATATCCACACATAATACTGGTAATTATTATTTTTGTGAATGAACATGTTTTCAATACTATTTTTCACGTAGTCATTTCATGTTTAGATAGACCTAAATTGTTCATTTTAACTGCAATAGAAAATGCAAGTTGCATTTTCAATATTTTATATCTTAAAAAATGTCATTTTTAGAAGTATTTATATGTAATAACTTCCTCTCTCCTTCTTAATCTTCATCTTTTCTTGGTCTTTTATTCCAATACATCACACATACACACAAAGAGATAGAGACAGACAGACAGAAGCAGAGAGAGACAAACAAGGAGAGAGCTTTTATTTGGTGCTCTAAATTCTCCCGATGAAAGCTCTAGAACTATGCTTTCTAGACCTGTGTCCAACATATATATATGTGTGTGTGTGTATACATATGTATATTCATACACATATGTGTATATATACATATATGTATATTTATAATGCTCTTGAACTTTTCTCCTCTCCTTTAAGTTATCTTACCTAAAAATTACTGATAAGATGCTTGCAACTGCAACCGTACTTGAGATTTCACGTTAATCTTCCCAAAGTAGAGTCACAAGGGCGGAAACAGAACTCACGATTGAGTACAGAAGTCGTTGACTTACCGTAGTGGTCTTATTGACAATGCTTTCCACATATGCAATTTGGAAGGAAATGGGAAAAGAGGAGTGAGCACATTCACTTCCTCAGAAAGTGGACACTCAGAAAGGTTTGCTTCGGAGCTGCTGCTGCTGCTGCTGCTGCTGCTGCTACTGAATTTTGCCTGCCCTTATTTCCTGTTTCTTCCAAATCTGGATTAGTTTTATGCACTTTTTTTTATACACTCATTCACACACACACACACACACACACACACACACACACACACACACACACACACACTATCTATCTACAAAGAAAATAAGCCAGAATATTTGTAGCTATATTTTATGACTAAGATTGTATTTGCCCCATATGTTGTGACAAATCTGTTAGTCCTTCATCATTCCAACCAAATGTCAATCAATCCAAAATGATTAAGTGCATTGAAATAAATGAATTTCATGCAAATTTGCTTCTACTCCTCTCAAAAAGGTAGCAATTTGTTTTCCAATTACCAACAGAGCGATGATTACATTTGTGTGACTCTGTGTGTAATGTGGATTTATGTTGCATTTATATCAGCAGAGCTGAGTTGTGTACACCCTTCAGGGAAGCAAAAGCGCCCCAAAGTGATTGTTGTTCTCAGAGAGTTGACATCCCAGTAAGTAAAATGGCACAAGCAGGAATACAAATAGCACTGACTGGGAGATAAGGACATAAATGATGAGGAAAGGGATTTATGGCCCTGGTGGAGGAACAGACAGCTGAGAGCTAAACTGGAGTTCTTCAACTGCAACTTACAAGGGAGAAGGCACCATGAAACAGAACGGGTGAGGTGTTCAGAATTTAATAGAACAGCCTAATTTGCTGAATAGTATCACACCTGTCACATTCTGGTGACTATGAAAATGTTCTGGTTCACTGTACAGCCTTGTGAATATTAAAACTTCTCATTCTTTGCTCCTCCTCCCAAAAAAGGTAAGAAATCTTTCACAGAATTCTTGAAAAAAAAAGATACAGAAGCATGTGAAGATATTTATACTAAACACAAAGGCGCCAAAACTTCTAATGCTTTTATCCATGCAGATAACACACATAGCACACATCACGATGATTTAAAGTTAGTGTGTTATCATAGGAAGGTAACTATTCCCTTGTGGGAGGGAAAGCCAGTCATGTTCAGAAATGAGAAGGGAGAATATGGCTTACTCTTACCTCCTTCTTTTGTCACCTACTATCCCCAAACTCACAACTCTCCCTCCCTCATTGTGCAGAAACCAGCTCACCTTAAAAACTGTCTTCCCCCTTGGCACATGGAACTTTTCCTAGGATAATGGAGCAGAGCTACTCCATGCTCAGATCAGCTCCTGGAAACTAATCAGTGTTTTCTCAAGGAGACCACAGCACATAGCTTCCTGGAGGAATACTTAGCAACAAAGTTTTGTGGAACTGTGAGGTTTCCTATTATTTCTTATCTGCCTGCTATCTTGGATCCTTTCCTGGGCATAGAGGGAGATACAGGTATAAATTAGATATTATATGCAATTTCCAAGTTCCCTGAGAACTTAAGGAAAGATACCCAGATAGAGAGATAATAAAACACAACCAGTGATGGCACTGATGGAGAAGAAATGAGGTCCCTGCCTTTTATTTAGATCCAGGCACCACCATTAGAGTCCAAGAACAGAAACATTCTGAGCACGTGACAATAATCAGACCTTCTACAGAAAGCCTCAGAGTAGACATGTGTCAATATATCAGTGTAACATATGTCATGTGCTAGTTTTTCTATAAGCCTCAGTCTACATTATCTCCATGTTGTGTACAGAGTTTCAGAATGTGACAAAGTCAGACATGGTGATGCAGGCAAAGCCCATAAAATATGATCATGGATTTGAAGTCTATAGCTTATGGACAAGGAAATGTATCTTCTTCAGAACCTTGCATTCAATATAACAAACAAAAGGCAGGGGGAGGGAGAAGAGAAGGCGAGGGAGGAAGAGGAGGTGGGAAGGAGGAGGACCAATAAAGGCCATGGTCATATGCAGCATGACAGCTGCTCCCAGTGGATCTCCCAGGACAAGGCCATTAAGAAGTTCCCTGTGTGAAACAGTGGAAGCTATGGCCATCGGGAGAATGTCTGAAGCAAGTAAATTTGACATCTGTGCACTCGGCCATCCATGAAGATGAACTGCCATGTGAGCTGGACAGTTCACAGTAAGGTGTTTGGGGATTCTGGGAAGCCCAGAGAACAAAAGCCACTGAGATTTGGTCTAACTTGCATAGCAGCCAGTGATGTTGACAAACTCATAGAAGCTCATGCAGGGACCTGAGGGCTTAAGCATCAGCTAAATGGTGTGTGTGTGTGTGTGTGTGTGTGTGTGTGTATGTGTGTGTGTGTCTGTGTGTGTGTGTGTGTAGTAATTGGAGCAGCAGGCTGCGTTCCCGCTACTTGTCTCCCAGCCAGCTTTACCCGAAATAATTACATGGAAACTGTATTTATTTAAACACTGTCTGGCCCATTATATCTAGACTCTTATTGGCTAACTATTACATATTGATTTAACCCATTTTTAATAGTCTGTATGTCACCATGAGCTCGTGGCTTACCGGGAAAGACTTAGCATGTCTGACCTGGCAGCTTCATGGCGGGCGGCTCTCTGACTCTGCTTTCTTTCTCCCAGCATCCTGTTTTGTCTACTCTACCCATCTAAGGGCTGGCCTACCAAAAGGCCAAGGCAGCTTCTTTATTTGACCAATGAAAGTAACACATAGATAAAAGATCCTCCTACATCGTGTGTGCGTGTATGTGTGTGTGTGTGTGTGTGTGTGTGTGTGTGTGTGTGTGAAAATCATAGATAACTTGCAGGCTGTGTCTTTCTCCTTCTGACAAGTAGGTCTTAGGGTTGATCCCAGGTCTATAGGTTTAGCAACAAGCACCTTTACTCACTGAGCCAACTCTTTGACCAGTCAAGGATTACTTAATTGTCTCATGTCTCTTTAAATACTATGCCATGAGGCTTTCCTTGGCCTGTTTGCAAGTACTGATGAGGAGTTCAGACTACAGTTACTGGCACGGAATGGAAGAGTTGTGGTGTCAGCTTGGAAGTCTGGGCAGTGTGTTGTATGATCAAAGTGAGAGCAATTGAGAGGATGATGTGTGAAACTGTTGAAAACATTTTCCTGGAGAAGACAGCAGAAGAACATCTACCAAGGAAAGTCTTGGGTAAATATAAGGACCAATGTAATCCATATGGGTAGAGATAAGAGTGTACAGGCCCATTGGCGCTCATACCACTTTACTGTTTTTGAATGGAAGTGCATACCCTGGTCCATTGTATCTTAATGGTGTGTGATTTCACAAGAGAATCTGGACTTGGCTGTGAGACTGTATATCCTAGGAATGTCAGCATACACACTCATGAAGTCTCACCAACATGATTGCCTAAACATGGACAGAATAAGGAAAAAAAGCAATCAATGTGCCAAAGTGGATGGAGGGAAAACCACAAGGCTTCACCCCTACACAAAGACCCACAGGGAACTAAGGAACGCTGAGAGTGGGAGAAATAGTCTTCCCCAGGGAAGCGCACACCATTTGGTTATGCAGTAACAAATGATCAGCCCTGAAAACATGCAAACGAGTAACATTACACAGACTGAGCAGGGCATAACAAAAATTAATGAAAGAAGAGGTTATACATTATATATGAGATGGTTTGGAGAGAGGAAAGGTAAGGAATAAATGATGCAATTACATTTTAATCTCAAAAGTAAAAGAAATAAATTAAAAACATTCACTAGGTCTTACAACTGAGAGTTTGTGTTGTCTCACATGAGACCTCAATGTTAAGGGTGCTGGAGCTGTGCAGACTTTGAGGACCCTCACACATGGGACATATATATTTTGTATTCTGAATAGGGTATGAGTTTTGGGGATCAGAAGAAAAGGGTGTATTTGAGATCTGAATTGTCTGTCAATGATTTACACAGCAAAGGATTAGACTAGTTAGATGAAGTAAGGTAGTGAAGATGGGCCTTTGAAGGATGAAATGACCTCTCTCCCTCTCACCCTCTTTTCCCCCTTTCTCTCTCCCTCTCTCTCCCCCATTCTTTAAGGGCTATTTTAAAAGCCTATCCCTTCTATTAACTTAGCCCCTCTAAGATTGTAAATACCACTGAAGTTTGCTGTCCTCATTCCTATTCTTCAGTTCTTGGGAAGTGAGTATCCCTGTTGCTGTCAACTTTACATGTTGACATGTTTACATGTCAACACCCCACGTATTACTAAGCAGAATGAGTCCTTGGTGGTAGATTTACCTGTTTCTGACTGCTTAAAAGAAACCCATCCAGTATCCACACTAGAGGATGTATTTGAACACCTCCCTGACAATAAAAATCGCTGTGTAGTGTACCCGACAGTCCAGTGAAGCGCAGGTACACTCCTTTACTTGTTCCATGATAATATCCATCTTAATTGACTGTAATTGAGACCGGCTCTCATGTTTGAGCAGTCATGTAAAATATCAGACTATTTCATGGCACTGTTAGTGTCCTTAGCTGTCTTCCACCCTACATTTATCTCCTGTGTTATACTTTACGTGAACAGAATGAGCAGCCACCATGGACACCTAAGAGTAAACGCCTTGAATCGGGCCCGCGACAGGGGCCCGGCGAGGGGAAGCTAGGACTCTCCCCGACCCCATAGACTCCCAGGTCAGCCTGCTCTGCTGGCTCCACCCTGCTAGCTTCCCCGCCAGCCATCCCAGCTTCCATCCAGAGGGCCTTCGGAGTGGTGAGTTGATTCGGGTCCCCGCGGGCCCAGAGAGGGGGAGTTAGGACTCTCCCCGACCCCATAGACTCCCAGGTCAGCCTGCTCTGCTGGCTCCACCCTGCTAGCTTCCCCGCCAGCCATCCCAGCTTCCATCCAGAGGGCCTTCAGAGTGGTGAGTTGATTCGGGTCCCTCGGGCCCAGCGAGGGGGAGCTAGGACTCTCCCCGACCCCATAGACTCCCAGGTCAGCCTGCTCTGCTGGCTCCACCTTGCTAGCTTCTCCGCCAGCCATCCCAGCTTCCATCCAGAGGGCCTTCAGAGTGGTGAGTTGATTCGGGTCCCCACGGGCCCAGAAAGGGGAAGCTAGGACTCTCCCCGACCCCATAGACTCCCAGGTCAGCCTGCTCTGCTGGCTCCACCCTGCTAGCTTCCCCGCCAGCCATCCCAGCTTCCATCCAGAGGGCCTTCGGAGTGGTGAGTTGATTCGGGCCCACGACAGGGGCCCGGCGAGGGGAAGCTAGGACTCTCCCCGACCCCATAGACTCCCAGGTCAGCCTGCAGTGCTGTTTCCACCCTGCTAGGCTCTCCCACCTGCCATCCCAGCTTCCATCCAGGTACAAATTTCTATATTTCTCCCCTCCCACTGAGCCCATAAAATTTCCCCAGCTCAGCTGCCTTGCACACTGGGCCTGCTCTATAGGGGCATCCCGGAAAGAGGCAGTGCCTGTGGTTCAATACCCTGCTTGGGGAAAGGTAGGCATTCTATCAGTGAACTCCCTGCCCAACAAGGGAACCTGACCCGATACCAGAAGTCCCAATAGAGAGCATTTGATCGAAGAGATGGGCAGACGCCAAGGCAAGACCTCCTCCAACAATCTGAAAAACAACATGAAAATATCAGATCCCAATGACCCTACAACAGAAGGATTTGAACACTCTAACCCAGATGAAGTGGAAAAAAGTGCCATTATGAAAGCAATAGAGTCCCTTAAACAGGATATGAATAACTCCCTTAAGGAACTGGTCGAGAAGTATAACAAAAAGTTTGAAGAAATGAGTATAGAAATGGATGAGAAATATAACAAAAAGTTTGAAGAAATAAGTAAATCCGTGAGTGATACCCTGAGAAACCAAGAAAAAACAATCAAACAAGTAAAGGAAACAGTCCAAGAATTGAAAACTGAAATGGAGGCAATGAAGAAAACACAAACCGAGAACCGGCTGGATATGGAAAACCTAGGTAAACGAGCGGAGACTACAGAATCAAGCATAACCAATAGAATACAAGAGATAGAAGAACGAATCTCAGATTCTGAAGATACCATAGAGAAAATAAATGCTCTGGTCAGAGAAAACAGCAAATCCAACAAATTCTCTTCACAAAACATTCAGGAAATCTGGGACACAATAAAAAAACCAAATCTAAGAATAATAGGGATTGAAGAAGGAGAAGAACTGCAGATCAAAGGCCCAGAAAATATATTCAACAAAATTATAGAAGAAAACTTTCCCAACCTAAAGAACGATATTCCTATGAAGGTTCAAGAAGCATACAGAACACCGAATAGATTGGATCAGAAAAAAACATCCCCGCGCCATATAATAATCAAAACACAAAACATAAATATTAAAGAAAAAATTTTAAGAGCTGCAAAGGAAAAAGGTCAAGTAACTTATAAAGGTAAACCTATCAGGCTTACACCGGATTTCTCTATGGAAACCATGAAAGCCAGAAGATCCTGGATAGAGGTACTGCAGAAACTAAGAGACCATGGATGCAAACCCAGACTACTATACCCAGCCAAGCTATTGTTCACTATCAACGGAGAAAACAAAATATTCCAGGATAAAAACAAATTTAAACAATACGTAGCTACTAATCCAGCCTTACAGAGAATATTAGAAGGAAAATCACTACCGAAGGAATCCAACATTCCCAACACGATCTACAATAACTCGAACATCTAGCGACCATTCACAAGCACAAATCAAAGAAGAAAAACACATACACTCTACTACTTAAAAAAAAAAATGACCGGAGTCAACAACCACTGGTCATTAATATCACTTAATATCAATGGACTCAATTCACCTATAAAGAGGCACAGACTTAGAGATTGGATAAGAAAACAGGATCCAACATTCTGCTGTTTACAAGAAACACACCTCAACCACAAAGACAGACACTTACTCAGAGTAAAGGGTAGGGAAAAGGTTTTCCAAGCAAATGGACCTAAGAAACAAGCGGGCGTGGCCATTCTAATATCTAACAAAATCGACTTCAAACTAAAATCAATCAGAAGAAATGGAGATGGACATTTCATACTCATAACTGGAACAATTCATCAGGAGGAAGTCTCAATCCTGAATATCTATGCTCCTAATATAAAGGCACCCACATATGTAAAAGAAACTCTTCTAGAACTCAAGGCGGTCATCAAACCACACACACTAATAGTAGGAGACTTCAACACTCCTCTCTCGCTAATGGACAGGTCAATCAGACAGAAACCAAACAGAGAATTGAGAGACCTATTGGAGGTATTGAATCAAATGGACTTAACAGACATCTATAGAACACTCCACCCAAATAGGAAAGAATATACCTTTTTCTCTGCAGCTCATGGAACCTTCTCGAAAATTGACCACATACTCGGTAACAAAGCAAACTTCCACAGATACAGAAAAATATTAGTAACTACCTGTGTCTTGTCAGATCACCATGGTCTAAAATTAGAATTCAACAACAATGCTTCCCCCCAGGAAGCCAACAAACTCATGGAAACTGAACAGTCAACTACTAAATCACCCCTGGGTCAAGGAAGAAATAAAGAAAGAAATTAAACTCTTCCTTGAATTTAATGAAAACAAAGACACAACATACTCAAACCTATGGGACACTATGAAAGCAGTGCTAAGAGGAAAGTTCATAGCACTAAGTGCCCAATTAAAGAAAGCGGAGAAAGCACACATTGGAGACTTAACAGCACACTTGAAAGATCTAGAAAAAAAAGAAGCTGATTCACCCAGGAGGTCTAGAAGACTGGAAATAATCAAACTGAGAGCTGAAATCAACAAAATAGAAACAGAGAAAACAATCCAAAGAATCAATGAATCAAAAAGCTGGTTCTTGGAGAAAATCAACAAGATTGACAAACCCCTATCCAAGTTAATCAAACGGCAGAGAGAGAACATGCAAATTAATAAGATCAGAAAGGAAAAGGGGGACATAACCACAGACACAGTGGAAATTCAGAGAATCATTAGATCTTATTATGAAAGTTTATATGCCACAAAGTTGGAAAATGTAAAAGAAATGGACATTTTTTTAGATAAATACCATATACCAAAGTTGAACCAAGAACAGGTGAACAATCTAAATAGACCTGTTAGTCGCGAAGAGTTAGAAGCTGTTATCAAAAATCTCCCTACCAAAAAAAGCCCAGGACCAGATGGTTTCAATGCAGAATTCTACCAGAACTTCCAGGAAGAGCTAATACCTATACTCCTTAACGTATTTCACAATATAGAAACAGAAGAGTCACTGCCTAACTCCTTTTATGAAGCTACAGTTACCCTAATACCAAAACCACACAAAGACACAACCAAGAAAGAGAATTACAGGCCAATCTCACTCATGAACATCGATGCGAAAATTCTCAATAAAATACTGGCAAACCGAATCCAAGAGCACATTAGAAAAATTATCCATTATGATCAAGTCGGCTTCATTCCAGAGATGCAGGGCTGGTTCAACATACGCAAATCTATCAATGTAATCCATCATATAAATAAACTGAAAGAAAAAAACCATATGATCATCTCACTAGATGCTGAAAAAGCATTTGACAAAATTCAACACCCATTTATGATAAAGGTGTTGGAGAGACTGGGGATACAAGGATCATACCTAAATATAATAAAAGCAATATACAGCAAGCCGACAGCTAGCATCAAACTGAATGGAGAGAAACTCAAAGCCTTTCCACTAAAATCAGGAACGCGACAAGGCTGTCCACTCTCTCCATACCTCTTCAATATAGTGCTTGAAGTTCTAGCAATACAAATAAGACAACATAAGGGGATCACGGGGATTCGAATTGGAAAGGATGAAGTTAAACTTTCGTTATTTGCTGACGATATGATAGTGTACATAAGCGACCCCAAAAACTCTACCAAAGAACTCCTACAGCTGATAAACACCTTTAGTAACGTGGCAGGATACAAGATCAACTCCAAAAAATCAGTGGCCCTCCTATACACAAAGGATAAAGAAGCAGAGAGGGAAATCAGAGAAGCATCACCTTTCATGATAGCCACAAATAGCATAAAATATCTTGGGGTTACTCTAACCAAGGAAGTGAAAGACCTATTTGACAAAAACTTTAAGTCTTTGAAGAAAGAAATTGAGGAGGATACCAGAAAATGGAAAGACCTCCCCTGCTCTTGGATTGGGAGAATCAACATAGTAAAAATGGCAATTCTACCAAAAGCAATCTATAGATTCAATGCAATCCCCATCAAAATCCCATCAAACTTCTTCACAGACCTTGAGAGAACAATAATCAAGTTTATATGGCAAAACAAAAAACCTAGGATAGCCAAAACAATCTTATACAATAAAAGAACTTCTGGAGGCATTACCATCCCTGACTTCAAACTCTATTATAGAGCTACAGTATTGAAAACAGCTTGGTATTGGCATAAGAACAGAGAAGTCGACCTATGGAATCGAATAGAAGACCCAGATATTATCCCACAAACTTATGAACACCTAATTTTCGACAAGGGAGCTAAAGGTATACAATGGAAGAAGGAAAGCATCTTTAACAAATGGTGCTGGCATAACTGGATGTCAACCTGTAAAAAAATGAAAGTAGATCCATATCTATCACCATGCACAAAAATCAAGTCCAAATGGATTAAAGACATCAACATTAATCCATCTACTTTGAACCTGATAGAAGAGAAAGTGGGAAGTAGTCTACAAGATTTAGGCACAGGAGGCCTCTTCCTAAGTAGGACCCCAGCAGCACAGACAATAAGAGAAACAATGAATAAATGGGATCTACTGAAACTGGGAAGCTTCTGTAAAGCAAAGGACACTGTCAGTAGGACAAAAAGGCTGCCTTCTGACTGGGAGAAGATCTTCACCAATCCCTCATCAGACAAAGGTCTGATCTCCAAAATATACAAAGAACTCAAGAAACTAGGCACTAAAACTCTAATTAACCCAATTAAAAAATGGGGTACTGAACTTAACAGAGAATTCACAACAGATGAACTTCGAATGGCCAGAAGACACTTAAGGTCATGCTCAACCTCCTTAGCGATCAGGGAAATGCAAATCAAAACCACTTTGAGATACCATCTTACACCTGTCAGAATAGCTAAAGTCAAAAACACCAACGATAGCCTATGCTGGAGAGAATGTGGGGTGAGGGGAACACTCATCCATTGTTGGTGGGAATGCAAACTCGTGCAGCCACTGTGGAAATCAGTGTGGCGGTTTCTCAGGAAACTGGGAGTCAACCTCCCTCAGGACCCAGCAATACCACTCTTGGGAATATACCCTAAAGATTCCCTAACGTACTACAAAAGCATTGTTCAACTATGTTCATAGCTGCACTATTTGTAATAGCCAGAACATGGAAACAACCTAGGTGCCCCTCAATAGAAGAATGGTTAAAAAAGGTGTGGAACATATATACATTAGAGTTTTACTCGGCGGTTAAAAACAATGACATCTTGAATTTTGCATGCAAATGGATGGAAATAGAAAACGCTTTACTGAGTGAGGTAAGCCAGACCCAAAAAGAGGAACACGGTATGTATTCACTCATAAGTGGATTCTAACCATAATTAAAGGTCTTTGAGCCTATTATTCGTGATCCTAGAGAAGCTAAATAAGAAGATGAACCTGATGAAGATTATTTAGCTATCCACCAGGAGGTAGGAAATAGACAAGAGTCCCAGGTAACCTCGGGTGCATGGGGGGGGGGGGTGGGAGGGTCGATGGAGGGGGAGAGGGCTAGAGAGAAGGGAGTAGGGGAGGAACGGGGAAAGCTTGGTGGCCGGGGATGGGGGGGGAGGGAGGTAGGATGAATATGGGATCAGGGAACAATATATTTCAACTAAGGGAGCCATTTTAGGGTTTACAGGAGACTTGATTATATATGGGATCCCAGGTCCAAGGAGAAATCCCCCAGATTGCTCTCTGGACAGAGGAGAGGGTGCCTGAATCGGCCGTGGCCCATGACCATATTGATGTATATTTTGCTTATCACCATAGATCCTTCGTCTGGCGAAGGACGGCTATGCAGTCGGAGGCCCACATTGGAGCAACGGATTGAGCCCCCCGAGGTCCGGAGGGGGAGCGGAAGGAGGAGGAACATGAAAGACGAAATCAGTACTGCGAGGGATGCTATCACCCACTGATACAAGGGAACGGATCTGATGAGAATTTACCAGGGCCAGTCGGACTGGGACTGAACGAGGACGTGATCTAGCCAGATTCTCGGAATTTGGCCGGATTCTCTGACTGTGGCTGGCCCGGGGTCTTTCTGAAAAGCCATTGACTATGACACTGGGACCTGTTTCCTCTGCATATGCTGGATTTTGGGGATCCAGTCTGTTTGGACGCTCGCCTTCCTGGACCTGGAGGGAGGGGGAGGGAGTTGGAGCTTCCTACAGGGCAGGAAACCCTGACTGCCCTGGGGGACGGAGGGGAAGGAGGGGGGGAGTGGGGGGAGTGGGAGGGTGTTGGGAGGGGGGGCGGAAATGGAAACTTTTATAATTTAATAAAATTTACTAAAAAAAAAAGAAGAATAAAAAAAAAGAGTAAACGCCTTATACTTTAGTAAGGTCATGTACTTCTTTGTTTCTAGGAGTAATAAATGGGGTATAGGACATAGAAAACTACCAGCGACACCACATGTTTTGAGTACAAAAATAAATGAAGAAATAAAACTAACACTGATTTAGAAGCTTATTTTTCATAGACTAGCTTTCATAGTGCCAGAAGACACTATGCTGAGGCTGCTGGAAGGGAATTCTCCCCACAGTCCTGTTGTTTCCTGGAGAACTCTATCTTATAATTCCTTCTGTATGTGTTGTCAACACAGTGGCTGTTCTATTGTTTGTGATATCTCCCTTTACTATGGATCCCTTCCTAAGTCATCCCTCTGAATACAACCCAACTGTCAATGTGTCATCAAAAACTAAGTCCCCCAATTATTATTATCCTGACAGCTATTAAGTGAATCCACTGGCAATTCTTTCCTTCTTTCTCCAGAAGCATAATGTCTTTGTTTATTTCTGTGACTATAGATACTCATTCCTGCACGGTGCCCTGACTCATGCCTTTGGTGTACCATGTATCCGCAGGGATAAGAAGCATCTCTTTCAGTATCTTGCCTGGTTTGACTGCTGGTTCAATAGCTGGTGGAGACATAATAACTTGAAAGGACACCAGTCTGAGCACTGACTGAATGATATTGCTGGTAGAGGTTATGAATAACATACTTCACAGCTGTAAATATACATGCTGAATTTGTAGCTTTATCATTTGTCTTGCCCAGAAGACATTTAACCTAACCCTTAGTTGGATAAGCAGCTTTTACACTACTAATATGAAGCCTGTGATGGACGTTTTCGATGCCACTAGCGATTGCCATTCTCATACTGTATACCAAGCTTGTGTTGCTTGCTGTGAATGGGACCCAAACCCTACAGGTAATGTTTTCTCAGGTTGTTTCAACCACAGCCACAGTTGTAGCAGTCTGGGATTCAAGTGACTTTTAACACCAATGGTACTGAGGTATTGGAGAATGTGCCACATAGTTTTATGCCAACTTGATACAAGCTGGGGTCATCTGAAAGGAGGAAACCTCAAACAGGAAAATGCCTCCGTATGATAGAGTTGTAGGCAGGCCAGTAAGCATTTTCTTAATTTGTGATTGATGGTGGATGGTCCCTCCCACTGTGGCTGATGCCTTCCCTGGGCCAATGGTCATGGTTCTGTAAGAAAATAGGCTGAGCAAACCTTAAGAAGCAAGTCAGTAAGCAGTGCCTCTCCATGGCCTCTGCATCAGCTCCTGCTTTTAGGTTCCTGCTTTTTTTGAATTCCTGTACTGACTTCCTGCAATAATAAACAGTAATATGGAAGCATAAGCCAAATAAACCCTTTCCTCCCCAACTTCCTTTTTGGTCATGGCATTTTATCGCAACAACAGAAACTCTCAGACAGACAATAGAGCTGTTTAGCCTGTCATACAAGAATCTTAGTTTGCTAAAAAGCACCTCTTGAGCTTTTCCATTCCAGACCCATGTTTACCACTTTTGTATCAAGTTCTGCAATGGATGAGCAACTTGAAAAAAATGGGGTGTGAAAATGTTCCAGTACCATAGGAGTGCCTTGAATGCCTACAATTGTTAGGTTCATAGGCAAAGACTGTAGTCAAATATTTTCACAAACCTTGTCAGACATATCATACATGTCACAGCTACCCATAATACTCCCAAGGGTTTTACAACTTTAATGAGTTGTTTTCTCAGCTTTCATGGGTTGTTTTCATTCCCCTATAGGTGAACTTAAGTATCTTTCTATTGTTTTCTAAATCCATAACATACTCAGAAATTAGCATTATTTCAGCTTCATAATGCAGCCTTTCACAGAGGCAGGGAAACAAGGCAAGGTCCAAAACTACAATCCTATGAAAAGTAGTGGGGTTGTGAAGACAACTTTGGGGAACTGATCTGAAAGTCTTTACAAGGGAATCAGTCTTGAGATTCTGAAGCCAAGAGATTACTAAAGAAGATATTAAGAAGGTCAAACATGGCATGAAAAGATCCAGTTCAATGTATTAATTGTTCTATGACAAAAGCAATATTGAGTACAGCAGTACTGAGACTGCACCTGACCTTAGGAAATAGCCACTGACTTAATGGAGGGACATGGTGTCTCCCACTTGCCTTCAGGTGCCTTATTTAAAATGCACAAAAATTAAATACAAGAGAAGAGAGAAAGGAGTTTAAACAATTCCTACTCATTTTATGATTTCAAATTCCCAAACATCAATTTGTTCAGGATAATGGAATTTCCTTAGACTTCGATTCTTATAACTATGACCAGCATAGTGGGAACTCATAGCAGATTGAGACAGGTTGTTTCCCACAAGTCCGAAGGTAAAGAGGATTTCCTAGTATTTTGTTTGAATGTTAAGAATTATTTGTACATTTAGAAATTCAAAAGATCAACTTGAAGGAGGACTAAAGAGAGGGATCAGCAGGTCGAGAGTACTTGCTGCTTTTGCAAAGATCCCAGGATCAGTTCCAACCACAGCATCTAACAACCATTTCTACTGTCAGTGCATCTGAAACCTTCTGGCCTCCTCAGGCCCCAGCATACACACGGAGCACATACATTTATGCAGCAAAACACATATAATAAAAGGAAATATTTTATCTACATAAAGGAATGATAAAATTAGGATGGGTATTATGTGAATTATGCTCTTGTGGTATTTAGTGTACCAGAGCAATAATTTGTGATGGGTAATTCTGAAGATGGGTGTTTACTTATATACGTTTTTGCAGAGAATACTATGTAGCCTACAAACATGTAAATCAATCATCAGAAAATATAATCAATACATAAAAATCTTTACTTGCCTATGAAGAGATTGCCTTTTTATGAGGAAGAGTAAAGGAAACCAATTCCCTTGCTGTTGCTGTTCAATATCTGATGAGGGATTTCAATTTATTCCAGCTAAGATTATAATTCGGCATCCCATCCAAGGCATGCTACAATAGCCTGCACATATTATACACTGGTTCTTAAGGGAAAATGGATGAATAGAATCATTGTATTTCAGAACTTTAAATAGCTTTGACACTAGGAAAGTCATGTCGTTTTTTGCCCATAAATAATATCATTATTCTCTTGAATTTAAAAAATATGAAAGCGTAAATCAGTCTTCCAAGTATATGTACTTTACCTTGGAAATTTTTGAAAGAGTAAGACAAAACTGCCCTCCGCACACAACTGTGAGCTCGGCACAGAACACCTAACAAGTGACTGTAAGATCACAGAACACTTTTTCCAGAATGCCTCAAGGGTCCATACTTAAAGTCTCATTCAATCATTTTAGAAAATGAACTGTCACTTTTTATACATATCTGCAAACGAAAGATTTCTCGTTCATTTCCTGAATGCTCAGACATGAATAATAGCACAGAAACTATATTAATTACAATACTGTTTGGTCAACAACTCAAGCATATTTTGCCTAACTCTTATATCTTAAATTAATCCACTTCTATTAATCTGTGCATTACCACAAGGTTGTGTCCTATTGATAAGGTTCTGGCAGGGGTCTTTTTCCTTCGGCAGCTATACAGCATCTCCTTGACTCTGCCTACTCTCTCTCTATATCTCTTCTAGCCTGGCTATATTCTGCCCTGCCATAGGCCAAATCAACTTCTTTATTAACCAATGATAATAAAACATATTCACAGCATACATAAGGGAATCCCATATCACATACCCTCACTCAAAGAGCTACTTCCTAATGTCCTAATGTTAAAAACAATTTTTGCTCCCTTTATGGTTCCATTTTATTTTTCCTAGCTTTGGGATAATTAGCTAATAATAAAGACTACATGTGGGGGCAGAGGAGACCTCACATATTCATTCATCCCCACATATACATGCATATGAATACATATACAGTACATATGCCTATACATACATAAACAGGGAGAGAGAGAGAGAGAGAGAGAGAGAGAGAGAGAGAGCGAGAGAGGAGAGCACAAGAGATTGTGGTGCTTAGACTTCTCAGTAAAGAGCAACATGAGGACCTTAATTCAGATCTCTAGGATCCATGTAAAAACCTGGGCACAGCAGGTTATCCCAGTGCTATGGACACAGACACAGGATTGCAAGAGTGGTGTGGGAGAATTGTCCGTATTCTGTCAATCATATTTTAATAAAACACTGATTGGCCAGGCAGGCAGTATAGGCGGGAAAGCCAGACAGGAAGTAGGGGTGGAGCAAGGAGACTGGGAGTTTTCTCGGACACAGGAAGCTCTCTCGCCACTCCTGTGCAGACCACCGAAGAGGCAGCAAGTAACTTGCCCAGCTGAGAAAGGTACAGAGCCATTATGTGCTAACATAGATAATGATAATGGATTAATATAAGTTATAAGAGTTAACAAGAAGCCTGACCTAATGGGCCAATCAGTTTATAACCTTATGGAGTCCTGTGTGTAATTTCTCTTTGGGATTTGCCGGCTGTTGGGGTACCAGGCGGGACGGAAACCCCAACAAGCCGGCCCTCATGCTACAAATGGCGCCAACGTGTGGACGGCTGTATCCACATAAAGCCAGAGACAGCTTGGGAAGTAATTCTAGAACAAAATAACAGCATTATGCATGGTTTCTTGGTAGCAGCAATTTCTCGGGTCTGCTCTGCTTGCTAGAGGCAAGCAAGTGCTCTCATCTAAAGAGGCTTCCTGACTCAGCTTTAGCTGCAAAACCTTGCAGCTCTTTTAAGAGGTCCTGCCACGAAACACTTAAACGGTGTTGGTGAAAAGCTGACCGCATGCTTTTCAGCTTTCCAAGAGTGTGCTACCTAGCTGATCTACCTGAATAGGTGAGATCCAGGATCACTGGAAAACCATCCTGCAACATAAGTTAGAGAGCAACTGAGGAAAATGTTTGATGTCATTCTTCAGTCTCCATGTGCACATATGTGGAGAGACCTGCACACACTCCTTTGCATATATCTACACACAACATTACACCACATGAGAAAAGACTAGATGGTTATATAATCAATTTAGCATAGGTAGAAGGGACACTTGTGTGTCTTTCTCCATTTTGATAAGGATAGCCACAAGAAAGTTGAACTAAATGAACAGCAGTATGGTCCTGTTTTCATTAAGGCAACCCCTGCTAGAAAGACCTTCCATCAAGACACCTCTGGTCCTGCTGGCTGGAACTCTGGAAGACTGTTCTTGTGGGATCCACTCAAAAGGACAGTCTTTGTTTGTTCTACAGGAATACCTGTAACTACCTTGGGGTGTGACTTTGTTAGCTCTAGTAATTATTGACAATTCCTATTCCATAATCTCCTCTTTTCTTCAATATTCCCTGAGATGCAGGAGTTGTAAACTTGAGGTATCCTCTGGGCCTGCCATCCCCACAGTCAGGATCTGTGGATCTCTGTATCTCCCATCCTGGTTTTCTGTCATGGCCTTTATTTTACATTAAAGAGGAGATTTCTTTGATGAGGGAGGGTAGCTCTACCAGTCTGCCCAGATAGAAGTAAGATTAATACCTGGGGCAGCTGGGAGAGCTGGCCCTGTGGTCACAAAAGTGGTAGAACTATCCCTGATCCCAACCAGGTGGAACACACTGGAGAGCAGGCCCTGATCTTAACCAGGGCAGCACAATGGAACCAACCCTGTTAGCACAGATGTGGGCGAGCCAGCCCCAAAATTGTGCCTGTGAGAGAGCTGTCCACGTTTCCCATCTGGCGGACCAAACATACAGCTACCCAGGACCAGACTCAGGTTTATGACTTGACCTGCTCCAAAATCTACCCCATCTATGATCTGCTGGAGCATGAGAAGGGACCTGACCCACAAACCCAAAGTTGCGCAATCTCCAAAACACAGAGTAGCAGTGAGATGTACAGAAGTCCTAGTGGAAGCCCAGTACAGAACATGTAGTGGAGACCAGGGACCTTGAACCAGGCCAATGACTCTCTGTAGTGAACACTTGAGAGTAGAGATGTATGCAAAATTGAGGTGCATGATGTGAAATTCCCAAAGAATTAATACAGAAATCATGCTTTAATTTTTTTTAAATTGCCTTTACTACTATTACTCTGATACCCAAACCACAAAAAGGCATTACTAAGAAATACTGGCATATCAAATCCAAGAACACATCAGAACCATCATCCAACCATGACCAAGTCGACTTCATCCCAGAGATGCAGGGATGGTTTCACATATGATAATCTGTCAATGTCATCAACCATATAAACAAACTGAAAAACTAAAAACCATATTATCATCTCTTTAGATGCTGAAAAAACTTCAACAAAATACAACATCCCTTCATGATAAAGGTCTTGGAGAGCAGGGATACAAGGAACATACCTAAACATAATAAAGGTAATATACAACAAACCAAAAGCCAACATGAAACTAGATGACGAGAAACTCACAGCAATCCCACTGAAATCAGAAACAAGACAAAGTTGTCCCCATCTTTCCATTATAGTTCTTGAGGTCCTAGATAATGCAATAAGACAACAAAAGGATCTCATGGGAATACAAATTGGAAAGGATAAAGGCAGACTCTCACTATTTGCTGATGATATGATAGTTTGCATCAGCAACACCAAAAATTCTACCAAAGAACTTCTACAATTCATAAACACTTTAGGTAATGTAGCAGGATACAAGACTAACTCAAAAAAAAATCAGTAGCCCTCCTTTACACAAATGATAAATGGGCTGAGAAAGAAATCAGAGAAACATCACACTTCACAATAGCCACAAATAGCATAAAATATGTCAGAGTAACTCTTACAAAACAAGTGGAAGACTTGTATGATAAGAAGTTTAAATCTTGAAAAAAGAAATTGAAGAAGACACCAGAAAGTAGAAAGATGTCCCATGCTCTTGGGTAGGTAGAATTAACATAGTAAAACTGGCAATCTAACCAAAACAATCTACAGATTCAATGCAATGCCCAACAAAATCCTAGCAAAATTCTTCACAGACCTCAAAAGAACAGTACTCAACTTCACATGAAAAAGCAAAAAACTCAGGATAGCCAAAACAATCTTTTACAATAAAGAAACTTCTGGAAGCATCACAATCTCTGAGTTCAAACTCTACTACAAAGCTACAGTACTGAAAAAAGCCTGGTATTGGCATAAAAACATACAGGAACACCAATGGAATTGAATCAAAGACGCAAATATCAATCTACACATAAGTGGTTTTTAGACATGGCTTCTCTCCTCTCTGCCTTCTTTCTCCCAGCATTCAGTTTAGTTTTCCACGCCCATCTAAGTTCTTTCCTATCAACAGGTCAAGGCAGTTTCTTTATTCACCAATGGTATTCACAGCATACAGAGGGGAATCCCACATCAATTTTTAAGCTTAAAGATGAGTATGGTGTAAAGGAGCAACAGAGGTTGACTTCCATTAAGATATAATTCATCTACCAACAGATAAAATGTGTGTGTTTCCTCTGAGTTTGTATCAGGCTTTAGCCCTCCAAATTGTCTTTGTCAGGAAGACTGGTAGAGACCTAGGTGAAAGTGCCAAGCAAGGGCCATGAATATTCATGATAGATGAATAAAACATGCCCATGAGCAGTCCACCACAGTCATAGAGAAATATTGAAGGTGATGGAACACACCACAGAAAGAGTCCATTGCAAAATGTGAGCTATGCTGGGAAGTGTCATGTCAGTTCCCAGCAAGAACAGTAAACTATGAATGTCTTTGTCCCTTGTCTTTCTTGTATTTTCCCACTCTGTCTAGATTAAGGGAGCAACGTCAGCTCACTGTCATTTTCAGGCCTCTCAGGGGAAGGAGGATAGAAACAAACATTAACAAAATCAATCCATCAATCAATTATATGTTTGTGTGTTTGTTCATGAAACTGACTATATCTCCTATATTTGTCAGCCATACACTGTGAAAACATGCATTTATTAGTGACAGCATTAACTACTCCTACCTTAACATTTCTTTTTGTATTTTTTTCAGATTATGAGAGACATGTGTTTTCTATCTCCTTTCAGTTTAGTGGGGTATGTGGCCACTTATGGCTACTAACATGTAATGCAAAAGAAATGTACCACATCCTAGCTGTCACGATGAGGCATCTGCAGACAGTTCTTCATTCTTCCCTGCTACAAAGTAAGGTTTGTGTCAAAAAGGCAGAGACTCAGGGGCAAAGTGGTTTTTATTGCTTAGTTACAGCTGTGAGGAACTACTGCCTTAGAGAATACAAGGAGTCGGGGTCAACTAGAAAAACAAAGAAATGTCAAGAGGTGGCCTGTCTGTGTCTTGCCACAGTATCACCTGCTTCTTGCATTACCACTTTGAATACCTGAGCGAAAGAACTTGAGAAAGGTTTTGTTCAGACCCATAGTTTGAGGTTCCTACCAATCATATCAGAAAGGGCATGAGAAGCAGCGATTTCAACTCACAACTCCCTGTAATTCCAACTATAGGGCATTCAAGACCTCCTTCTTCACACCTACACACATAAACACATGCTTACAAAGACACTCACACATACACACACACCCTTACAAAGACACACACATGTGCATGCACAACACACACACACACACACACACACATACTTTTTTAAAATGAAATAAATTCTGTTTTTAAACTCTAAAGGATGGTATAGTAGAAAGTGCATCAGGGAATATAGCTTTAGTTTGGGAATGTAATTCAGTGTATAAACAAAGTCAAATGTGCGTGCTCCTTGTAAAATTGGGAAGAAATGAGCTCTTATTAGGCTTTCCTACAAAAACATAGTAGTACAAAAACATAGTAGCAAAGAAGAGCCAGATGAAAATATAGTCACTGATGACCTGTCTCCAACAACACACTTCCTACAGCCAAGCCCCACTTCCCCCTATTTCACCACCTCCCAACAGTACAGGCAAACTATGAATTCATCTGCAGACTAAGGTGTTCTTCAGGTCAGAGCTATGATGATCTACTCATGTCTATAAAATACTCCCTCAGACAAGCCAGAGTGAGTGTGACCCAGATCTTGGACATTTCTCAATCCAATCAAAGTATCAATCAGTATTCGCCATCACACTACCCAGTTTAATACATGAAGAGAACAATTGGTCAGGTAACATTTGAAGCTTTGATTAGTACTAAGGAGTGAATACATTAATTATTGGACTGAAAATTGTCTGAGGGCTTTGAGCCTAGAGTACCTCTATTATCTACAGAGCTGATTTGAATTTTTAGCAAAGCGAAGGATTGACTTAGCCACGTGGAAATAATTTCTGTAGCAATTGGGCAAAAATTTTTGCTGCTTTATCACCTCAACCACAGAACCTGTTCCTTTTCCACTGCTCATGGGAAGCTTCTGAAAATGCTCACTAGCGTAGGCAACCTACTAGAGAAAAGATGGCTCACAAAGAATGGGTTTGCATTGCCTTCCCTCCCCCAAAGAAGTCCATCGCCTCTGCATGCAGATGGAGAAGGTTAACACTGGAAGTAAAAGAGCAACCGTCTTCCAGTAGTTAAAAGTCTACATCTCTGGAATGCTTTTATAACCCAAATTATCTGTAGTACTATTAACTCATTAAGAAACTCATTTTTATTGCCTTGCGTTGCTATTGGTTACCTCTGCTATGGGGCTCAGGTCAGAGCGCTGCTGTGGCTGCACAAACACAAATTTGCTTTGTGAGTGGCTTGGGGAACTGCCTCATATCAATAAATTGCAGAAATGATTACAATACATTACCCCCTCCTTTCTTCTGCGAAAAGCAAAATGCTCCTCTGCCCTTTCAATCTTGTCTAGTCTCTTCACTTCTTTGATCAAAAATTAATAAATACATAAATAAATATGCCAAAAGACAGAGTGCAACTTCTGAGATGGGGCCTGGTTGGGCTTCTTGAATGCTATACTTATTCCATAAATAGGTCCTGGATAATGAATTAGATGGTGAGAGAATAGCAACTTAATCCCCTGGGTTTGATGCATCAAGTGATGACCAGACACCATCCAGAGACAGAGCTTCCAAGCAGACTTCAACTGATCAACAACCTTAAAGAAAGACTAAATATAAGACCAGATTCCACAGTCCAGATCAACATGCTGACCCATGGAATTATGAACTACATAAATAGATATTATCTAATTAACTTTTATGGCAGTTAGTTAAATGGAAAAAGCTAATTAGTAAGATAATGATGAAATAAACATGAAATATTGTTTCTAAATTATGCTAATGATATTTCTGATGAGCTAGAAAAGGCCATTACAGAGGAGCAGATGCCAGTGTGACAATCTGTGTTTGACTGGCAATGCTTAAATTTCCTAGCTATATACTTTTGACTCATCTGCTGACTGTTTGAACAACCACATACACACACACAAATCCACATATGCCTACATGCCTGAACACATTTACACATACACATGCATATATACACAATCACACAAACATATACATTCACAAATGCACAAACACACACACATACACAGAGAGACACTACTTAGCTGATGGAAACAATAAAAAAGTGCTTTCTGACAATTCTGGAAGCCAGGAGGAAGAATAAGATCAGGAGACTGACCAACTCAGCTCCAGATAAGGGATATCTTTCTAGCATGTGCATGACTGTCTTCTCACTTTTTGTCACAAAACAGAGAGAGACAGAAACAGAGAGACAGACAAAGATAGAGAGAGATGGAGAGAGAAAAACAAAAACAGACAAAGATATAGAGAGACAGATATTGAGAAATAGAGACAGAAGCATAAAGACAGATAGAGAGAAACGGAGACAGAGGCAGAGAGACAGAGAAAAAGAAAGAACCCAGCAGATGGTGCTTCTTTAATAAAACATCAGCTCCTTTGGAGTCAGGCCTCACCCTCACTCTTCACAGACCCAGCTACATAGCAGTCATCTGGACGCTTGAGGCTCAATAAATAAACTTGAGGGAGACATAGATGCTGCCATAATGATACTAAACAACACCACCACTGTTGAATAAACATAGTAAATTTCACTTTGTTATCACAAGATTGAGTGGCACTCTCTCATCTCTATTGTCCTTTCCTGGTTGCTTTTGATGAATCAGCACTCTATGAATTAAAAAACACAACACTTGAAAAAGTAATTTGAATTTTGTAGTGATTTTTAGAAATTAATGAAATGTTTAAACAAAAGGAATATTTGATGCTTTACTCTTTAGAAAAGTAATTTTTGAAGCTACACAAACATGTCTTACTTGCCAGCTATACTATATCCTGTTCTCTCCAAGTATTTTAGTAATAAAATGTCAATGTGTGGCATTTCGAACAATAAAATAAAAAGCATTGTGTGAAATAAAAGCAAAGATTTCTCAAAGTCTATAAGATATTTGTGTGCAATAAAAACTACAATGCATATAAAAATTTTACATGTCTCACCAGGCAATGCAAAGAAAATATTGGTGCTATTTTGTTTTACATTTGAAGAGCATTAAATTATCTCAAGGAATGCTGGATTGCATAGTATAGTGACTGTACCCCAATCCATTAAAGAATGACATATTTAATTTATTAACTGTCACTAGACAGACAGCTAGTGCATATCTTTTCATTTCTTGCAGGAAATAAATACATATTATTCTCTAGGCTGACATCTGAAAGCTATTTTCTTATTCTATTTGATGATTTTGCCCTTACATTCAGGCCTTTATGTATGAGTAAAGTAAGGTAACGCTTTGGTTTGTTTTCCATGCAAGCTCATAGGGGAACAGTATTCAGAAATGGAACTGTGACCCTCCCCTAATATTCCATGCCACCTTTTCATATACAGCCATAGTGTAACAGCAGGGCTCTGTTCTGAAAATATTTCACCCAGTGATTCCGTGATTCTGTGGCCCTCATAAAGTATAACTGTAGAAATGAGTGTGCTATAAGTTAAACCCCTAATAAAGCCTCTTGGTGAAATTAAGAGATGTAGTAAACATGAGAGGCACAAGGTTGTTGCTGGCATGACCTGACAGCATGTTGTTGTACAGCAAACATTCCTAGTAACTAGCCAAGGATTATAGTCTAAGATAGCGAAGACTATAGTATAGTGATAGATTAGTCACCATTACTATCATCATCAAGCTTCCTACTCTATACATAATTGTATATTCTATAGTCTGATTCAACTGGCAAAGCTGACGTGTTTACATCATTGTTGCAATTTGAATTTGAAATGTCTCCCTTAGGCTCCTGTGTTTGAACACTTGGTCTCCAGATGGTGGAGCTGCTTGATTATGTAGCTTTTAGGAGGTGGAGTCTTGCAGGAGGAAGTATACCACTAATGGTATACTTTGGGTTTTTAATTTTAGTGGGATCCACTTACTGTTTGCTGTCTGCTTACTGACTGGCTGGCTAGCCTCATGCTCCTGCTGCTATGAGCTCCCTGCAATGAAGGACTGTAATCTGAAACTTTAAACCAAAAAATACTTTGTTTAAGTTGCTTCATTGGGCTGTTCTATCACAGAAATAGAAAGAAAACTAATAAAATAATCATCTCCGCAAACCAACCACATATGTTTTGACGTTATGATGGCTCTGGAGTTGCCAGGTGTTATAGCAAGGATCTTAAGTCTACTGCAAAAACCCATATGTTACAAGCTTAGTCCTCAGTCTGAGGCATTGTTGGAGATAATGGAGCCTCCACAATGTGGGGCCTAGAAGGAAGTTAGTTCATTGAGGACACACTCTTGAATGGGATCTGGGGTTCTAGTTCTTTCCTTTCTCATGCATTGCTTTCCAGTCTGGATAACATACTTGGACGTTCTCTATCATGCAACCCTACAATGCCTCACAGTGCTACCACAAGCACAGAGGAATAGAACCAGTCAACATGAATGGAAATCATGACCCCAAATAGAGCTTTCTTTGTCTAAATTAATTGTCTCATATAGTTTGTCATGGTGATAGAAAGCTAGCAAGCATGCTAGATAGAATTTTTTCCCAACTCTATATTGAATCAAATGGGACCACAGCTTATTTGTGACCCATTATCACCTGAAATGTTATACAATACATTACTATGCATGTAGAATTGACCTCCTGGCCTCTTACCTTATTACTCCTCATTATATAAACTATTAGAATATCAAGTATCATTACACAACAGAGCAAGTCTTCACAATGAGTTCCTTTTAAAAGACCATCTGTCTTATTCAGTATCCTATTGATGTGAAGAGGCACCATGACCAAATCAACCCTTATAAGAAAGCATTTAACCGGGGCTGGCTTACACTTTCAGGGGTTTAGTCTATTATTATCATGGTGGGAAGCAAAGAAGCATGAAGGTAGTCATGATGGCAGAAAAGTAGCCAAGAGTTATACATCCAGGTCCATAGGCAGAAGGAAGATAGAGACACTGGGCTTGGCTTGGGCTTTGGAAACCTCAAAGTCTACCTCCAGTGACACACTTCCAACAAAAAGCCCACACCTACTCCAACCAGGCCATACCTCCTAACCCTTCTCAAGCAGTGGCATTTCCTAATGATGAGCCTATGGGGGCTATTCTTATTCAAAACATCCCAGTGCCCTATTGATTCTATATACAAATTTTACAAAGATACTATCAAATTCTATAAAAAGATCTTGCTGTGATTTTACCTATGATCATAACAAATACGTAGATAATGATTAGTAAAATTTGTCTTATATTTCCTTAGGTATTATTTGATGGTTTTCAATACTTTTCAATTGCTATGTTTCTGGTTTATTTGCAGAATCAAAATCCTTGACCTTTTCTGTTGGTCTTATTACTGGGTAATGTGCAAATTTTGTGCTATTATAAAGAGAATATTAAATTTTAATTCATATTCTGCCTGTTATTATTACATAAAGATACAGTTTACTATGTGTTTATTATAAAGTAAATTTGTCTTATTCCTTTCTTCATTAAAACAAGTTATTTTTAAGAATTCTATTTCTCTCACATGAAAGTAATATGATTTTTGAATAATGCATTTTACTTCTTTGTTCTTCCCATGCTTGATATCCACACATTTTTTTGCCATACTGTACTGGTTAAAATCTCTAAGTAAAATCTGAATAAATGATGTGGCATTTTTGGTCTGATCCGGTCTTAGGTGTATTTTCATTATATGCCATCTCTTCTGCCTCTAATTTGCTAAGAACATCAACAGTTAAAGAGACACATACTCAATGATACTTATAGAGAAAACAAAGAAAGCCTTTTTAAGAACTGTCTTCTAGGTAAGAGGTTACTGCAAAGGAGTCTTTAAATAGGGCAGAATTTGGGATGAAGTTCAAATACCATATTGGCAAGTAGGTAATTACAGTGAGCTATGTAGAGAATTGAGGACAGAAACACCAGGATGCTGAATAAACATGCCTAAAATAATTATTGTTGAAGACAAGACCCAGTGATTGAGCGTCACTTGAAGAGTCGAGAAGAATAAGGATTCTGATCAGGTATCAAGAGGGAGGTTCTGGCTATACTGACTTATCAGCATTCTCTTATTAAAACTGTGCCTTATGAGGAAGTACATAGATGGGCATAGGAGAAGGCTCAGACTATTTACTAAAGCTTGGCCAAGTAAAGAATTTTTGTTGCAATGTATATTATATTTTAATCAAGTGGTTTGTTTATACAATTGAAGTAATTATAAGATGATTCACTGCATCTCATAATATAGCAAGTCACATTAATATACCTTTTTAATATTAATATAAACTAATCTTCTTAGGTTAAACCCTGCTTTGTCATAGAGGATCTAACTGTTACCACTTATGTGTTCTAAATTTGCCTTGCAGTCATAACATGTACAACTTCTGTATCTATGTTTCACTATCAAGACTGTCCAAGATTTGGAAAACTTGGAGCTTTTCTAGAAAAAAAATGCATTTAAGATCACAGCAAAGGAGGTATAGTTGCTATTAAGAAACCATGTCTTTGCACCAGTACAATACAGAAGATGCTTTTCAGCATCTCAGAAATTGATCATATTTCCTTGCATTGTGGAATTAAAAACTTTTGCATAAGAGGGCTGTCCTTCAATTCCCTACTCTCACATAGGAGCCCCTAAAGTTAGTCTCCTGAATCTTCCATGAGTTCAGTCAGTGTGGCACTCAGAGCTTGCAATAGCTGAGAGAAACCTAGCAGATGGTCTTTGCATTACACTGTATGAGGGTAGGTTTGGAGGAATTCTGAATGCAAAAGCTCTGTTGTCATACAGGCTTCCACCAATGCTTCAGAGCAACGTCTCAGAGGCCACCATATGCCAGCGTCAGAGTCCCTGTAAGTAGCTACTGAGAATGTGATGTATACATACATCTGTGATAGTAACGTTCAATTGAGACACCTGGAAGTAGGAAGCCAGGAGCATGAAGCAACTACCATTAGAAGCTGTGGTGGTCTGAAAGAAAATGGTCCTCAAAGAAAGTGGCCCTATTAGGAGGTGTGGCCTTACTGGAGTAGGTGCGGCCTTGTTAGAGGAAGTATATCACTATGGAGGTGAGCTTTGAGGTCTCATAAATGTGTCACAAATCACATTCTGTTGCCTACAAGTCAAGATGTAGGACTCCCAGCTCCTTCTCTCACGCCATGTTTGCCTGCACCCTGCCATGCTTCCTGCCATGACCATAATGGACTAAACCTCTGAAACTGTAAACCAGCCCCAATTAAATGTTTTCCTTTATAAGAGTTTCTATGGTAATGGTGTCTCTTCACAGGAACAGAAACCTTAAGACAGAAGTCATAAAGCCAGGTTGGAACCAAGAGAATAGCAATGTGGGCTAACGTCACTGTAAGCAAAGCAGTGGGCTGTACAAATCCTTAAGGGCTATACCCTACCACTGAGTACACCAAGTATCAGACATGGCACTAAAAGATTCAATATTTGCCCTGTTAGCTTTAGGACTTGCTTTGATTCAATTCCTCTTTGCTGTTTTCCCCTTCCTCCCTTTTGAAGTGTTCCATTGTATTTTGGATATAGGCACCTTTTCAATGGAGATTTATGGTTAAGAGTTGTCTTGAGTCTCAAACTTTGAGCTTGAACTTCTCAGCAGCATTTCAACAGTTAAACATTTAGGGCCTCCTGGGGAGGAGCTGGATCCATGAGCATTTATAGGCAGATGTAGAATGCTATTGTTTGGATACATGTTCACTCTAGGCTAGATGGGAAAGGGTCATTTGTCAGACAATGGAACTTTTGGAAGGTGGTAAAAATTATGAAATGACCCCCAGTGAAAGTTATATTACTTCAGGTATGTTCTTGGAGGGTATGCCTAGGATTCTTGATCCTTCCTCTCTTTTTGCTTCAGTTCTTATAAAATCAGAACTGAATTATACCAAGTACTTCCATCATGATACACTGTCTCAATATACACCTGAAACAAACAAGATTTTGCAATCATTGACCAAAACTGTGAGGCTAATTTTCTCCTTTTAACCTGATTTTCTTAGCTATTTTGTCACAGTGAGAGAAAGATGGCTGACACAAGTGGATAGCATCCCTTTCATTTTGCAGGAAAAAAAAACCATAGATTTGAAGTTTCAGTAAGATCCTTCAGGTACAGTGACAAAAAAACAAAGTGTCCATTCAAGCCCAGAGTGGAGAATAAGAACGGTCAAATGGCCCCATGGGTTCTTATGTTTGAATGCTTACTCACAAGTGAGCAGAACTATTTGAAAGGATTACAAGGATTAGGAGGTGTGGCCTTGTTGGAGGAAGTGTGTCACTGGGGGTGGTCTTTGAGATTTCAAAAAAGCCCATGCTAGGTAACAGTCTCTCTGTTCCTGCTGCCTGAGTATCAGATGTAACTTTCAAATACTTCTCCAGCATCATGTCTGCCATGCCCGCTGTCATGCTTCCTACCATGATGATAATGGAAGCTGTGAGCAAGTCTCTCATTAAGTGCTTACTTTTATAAGAGTTGCCTTGGTCCTGTGTCTATTCACAGCAAGAGAACAGTGACTAAGACACACACTTCTGTGGATGATCATTATGCATTTCTCTCATAATCAGTGCTTAGCCCAGTGAGGGTGGCTTCATTATGTGTTACTATTAATCACCTTTATGTGGCAGATGGCTCTCACCCACTTCTACAAATCTGCCTCAATAATTATGGCTGAAATTAATTTGGTGTCTTAGAGCCAAGCCACTCATACAAGATGAAATCATCCCTGTTTATACGATCAATGACGCTTTAAAGATTAGGAGCACATTTTAGTCATTGTTCCAATAACTGAGGCTCTTCTTTTCTGTAACAGAAATAAAGTTCAGACAATAATAGAATTATTTATAATATAATTTTTAGGTCATCATAAATTCTACAATTTTAACTTAAGAATAAATTAAGCAGATATTTTTAGATACTGAGATCTAAAAGGCAGAATGAATATATTATTAATCTTTGATATATAATAAAGTTTGTATGAATATGTATATATGATTAGAAGAGAGAGGGAGGTACAGCATACTATCCAAGAAATATTTCTCAAAACTCCATAAATCAGTAATGTCTTAATGACCACTTTAAAAACTGCTATCAATATTAAGAATAATAAAGTACTGTCAAGGGAGAAAGCAATCAATAATCCTATCCACCTGTCACATCAATGAATCACAATGACCAGCCTTTCAAGATATGAGGATAAACCAACAGCCATCTAATTAGACAAAAGCCCTATTCAATACAAATGGACACATTCCAGGTACTATAAAATTAGACAATTTCTCATGTCTGGTAAGGCCACAGAGCCTAGAAGAGAGCTTGCTACCACCAATTTCCTAACTCAATATAATTTCTAACTGCATTTTAAATACTTATCCTGATATCCAAAGTTGGTCATAGTTCTCACTCCTCATCAATGATATTTTTCCAACAGACAAAGATCATTGCAGAGAGCCACAACTGAACAAAATGCACAGATCAAATGACCATGGGTTGCCTAACCCAAACTGGTACATTTACAACACAGCCTTTACACTTAAGACCCAAGAACCATGGCAAAAATGGGGAGGAGGAGGAGGAAAAGGAGAAGGAGGAGGAGGAGGAGGAGAAGAACAAGAAGAAGAAGAAGAAGAAGAAGAAGAGGAAGAGGAAGAGGAAGAGGAAGAGGAAGAGGAAGAGGAAGAAGAAGAAGAAGAAGAAGAAGAAGAAGAAGAAGAAGAAGAAGAAGAAGAAGAAGAAGAAGAAGAAGGAGAAGAAGAAGAAGAAAAAGCATGAAGTGGAAAGGTGTGAGGAACAAAGAGGAGATGGGATTGGAAGGGGGAATGGATGTGAATATGATGAAAATACATAGCACAAATTTCTCAAAATATTAAAATATTATGCTATTAAAAGTAGTAAAATAACTCTAGCCAGGAAAACAGGTAAGTTAACTACAGATGTTCATCTCTCCCTCCTTTCCTCCAAATCCAATACCCCAGTCTTATCCCAGATAGATAGTAGACCACCTACTGGAGCCTTCCCTTCCTCTCTGCCCCCCTACTAGATCACCAGATTTTCTCCTCACAGCCCCTTCCCATCACTTGTCCCAGTCTCTGACTCCAACAGCCCTTCCTAGAAAGCCACAGGTAACTCCTGCCCAGGAAACAGGCAGCCTGACTGGGGATTTTCACCTCTCCCTTCTCTTCTCTAAACCCAACCCCCGAGTGTCACCCCCCAACTCTGAAGCAGAGTTGTGTGTGTAGCACACACACACACACACACACACACACACACACACACACACACACACACCTGGTGTGGCCTCCCTCTCCTCTCTGGCCCATCTTCATTGGATCCCTCAGATTGTCTCCTCCAACCCAACTCCCCAATCATCCTGTTATCTCAGCCCCCAGTTCCAGCAGGCAGTCCCTGGAAACCCACCAGCCACATCTGCAGAGAAGCACAAAAGTGGGACTGAACGAGCATGTGATCAGACCAAACTCTGAATGTGGGTGACAATGAGGGCGGGCTGAGAAGCCAATGATAATGGCACTGGGTTTTGAGTCTTCTGCATGTCCTGGCTGTTTGGGAGCCTAGTCTCTTTGGATGCATACCTTCCTAGACCTGGATAGATAGGGGAGGTCCTTGGACTTCCCACAGGGCAGGGCACCCTGACTTCTATTAGGACTGGAGAGAGAGGGGAAGGGGGAGGGGGAAGAGTGGGAGGGAAATGGGAGGAGGGGAGGAGGTGGAAATTTTTAATAAAAAATTAAATAATAAAAAAGTCAATGAAACAAGCAGGAGAGCTTGACAGCTTCGCTCTCCATACTCTCCTCCAAATCCCAACCCCACCTCTGTAGCAAACAACTTGTTACAGCCTCTCCTCACTCTCTGCTCCCATTGCCAGGGGACTAACCAGACACCTTGCTCTCCTCCCTCTTATAAACCTCCTCCCAGCCTATCCCCATTCCTAAACTTAGGCGCCCCAATACATAGAAACACATTTTACCTGGAAATACCAGTGGCCACACCCAGAAAGGATCCCAGAAGAATCCCCTACCGAGCAACATTCAGCTACCATACTCTCCTAAAACCCAGAGGGGCAACAGAACCCAAGGAATGAAACACCCACCATACAAAAGCAAGATCAGATATCAGTACCTGGAATAACAACTTTGCCAAAGCCAGAAACCTAGACTCCTGTCAAGTAATAGCCAGGACAATGTGTCTTCACTAGAGCCTAATAACACAACCAACAGCAGGCCCAGATGCAACATAGCTGAAACACGAGAGAAAGATCTTAAAATAGCCTTTATGAGTATGATAGAGGTCTCCAAATAGGAAATGAATAAAACCCTTAAAGAAATATATGAGAACACAAATAGTGAGAGAAAACAAATAAAACAGTTCAAGACATGGAAGAGGAAATAGAATCAATAAAGAAAATTCAAACTGTGTGAAATATGGAAATGAAACATTTAGAACCTGAAGCAGGAACCTCAGAGGCAACTCTCATCAACAGAGTACAGGAGATGGAAGAGAGAATCTCAAGCATGAAAGACAGGGTAGAAAAAGTAGATACCTCAGACAAAATGTTAAGTCAACAAAGAAAATGTTAGAACAAACGTCCTGGCACAAAACATCCAGGAAATCTGGGACACCATGAAAAGACCAAATCTAAGAATAGGAATACAGGATGAAAAAAAAAAAAAAAACCTCAGGTCAAAGTCACAGAAAATATTTCCTATACTAAAGAAATAGTTGCCTGTGAAGGTACAAGAAGCATAAAGAACACCAAATAGAATGAATCATAAAAGAAATTTCCCTCAGTAAATAATAATCAAAACACTAAATGTACAGAATAAAGAGAGAACATTAAAAGCTGTAAGGAAAGGGGCCAAGTAATATATAAGGGCAAACCTTTTAGAATTACACCTAACTTCTCAATGGAGATTTTAAAAGCCAGAAGGGCCTGGTTTCCTACAGACTCTAAGAGACCACAGATGCCAACCATACATAACACTATACTCATCAAAACTTCCCATCACAATAGCTGGAAAAAGCAATATATTCCTTAATAAACCCAAATAAACAATGCCTATCTACAAACATAGTCTTACAGAAGGTGGCAGAAGGAAAACTCCATTTTAAAGAGGTTAAGCACTCCCAAGAAAACACAAGGAAGAAATAATATCAGACTAGCAAATCAAAAAAGAGGAAACACAACAGGAATCAACGAACACTACTAATATCCAAAATACATAAAGAAGTCAGGAGATTAGATATTAAGAGTGAGCAAATAGCCCAATTAAAAATGAGGCACAGATTAAAACAAAGAATTCTCAAAAGAGGAATCTTAAATGGCTAAGAAATAATTCAATGTTCAACATCTTTAGTCAGCTGGGTAATACAAAACAAAACAATAATGAGAATTCATTTTACACCCTTCAGAATAATTAATAACAGATGACAGCTTATGCTGGTGGGGATGTGGAGTACAGTGTCTACTCATCCATTGTGAGTGGAGCTAAAAACTTGTACAACCACTGTAGGAATCAGGGTGGTGGGTCCTCAAGATGATACTCAATCCACCTCAAAATTCAGCTTTGCCACTCTTGGGCATATACCCAAAGAATGCTTCATCCTACCACAGACACCTGCTCTGCCTCATTCACTACTGCTCTTTTCCTAATAGCCAGAAATTGCAATGAACATAGATATCCCTCAACAGATAAATATAAAAATAAAATGTAGTAAAATTTATACAGTGGAATATTGCTCGTCCACTAAAAAACATGAAATTATGAAATTCATATTTAAGTGGATGGAGCTAGAAAAAACTAAACCTAAGTGAACAAATTCTCTAAGATGTTAGTTAGAGAGGTTGAAAAAGATACCATATTCACACCTTGATTAAGAAAAATACAGACTTGACCTTATTGAGATACACTGCAAAATAAATTATTCCATGATAGATATCTAGAAAAAACCATAAGACATCTTGTAAAGAGTAGAGCTGCATTCACTACTGTTTTAGATATTTGTCTAGAAAAGAGAATTTCTCTAGAAAAGTGCTCAATTTAAGAGATGTAATTCCAAACCATTTATTTTCTTTGTAATCACTATAAATGTCTGCAATGTTGTTTTCTTGTGGGCTGTGTGTGTGTGTGTGTGTGTGTGTATGAATGTATGTGTGTGTATGTGTGTATATGTGTGTGTATGTGTATGTTTGTATGAATGAGTGTGTGTGTATGTGTGTGTGTGTGTTTTATATAGCTATTGCCAAGCAACATCATTACTCTTGCTTGCATCCCATGTTTTTCTTTCTAGAATTAGAACACATATAATGACACATGTGCATGAAATTTTTAACAGATGATTAAAAAGAATTTTTAAAATTATGTCAGAGACTAGACTCATTCCACTCTGTTCTAACTAAAATCTATGTCTTCACTCTCGTTGATTTTAATTTTATTCCTGTGTTCTTTATTTCTGCGTTGCTACATTTTCCTAAATTGTAAAATAAAAAATATATCAGGCACTTAGTAATGGGCACTGTACTAGGAAAAAACTATACCTGTATGCATTTAATGTCCTGGAATTCAGAAAATCTTTTACGTGTAATGGAGAAAACAACTAAATATGTGAGGCTATATGAAAATAATAGCTACTGATTTCAAGTGGCTAATTAGTATATTTTATTCTGGCATATATTCTTAATCAGTGGGAGATACATTTTTTCTTTTGTTACAAATCTAAGTTTATCTTATACATGAAAATTGGCAAACTTGTGGGCAATAAGGCATTAATTATTAATCTATGGGACTTATTCTAGGTTTGTAGATGAGGAAACTGGGAAGATAGAGGCTAGTGGAAGGATCTGGAAATGTTAGACACCTTTTAGAGAACCAAGGCCCTGGAACAAAGAATAGGTGTGAACACTGTGTGTTTTAAGCTCAGTCTGCCCTCAGCAAAACTAGGGGAAAAACTGTCCACAGAACATCAGAATAACTTCTTAATTTTTATCTTCAGTATTACTGATTTTATCTTTCTTGAAATCTTACACATTTGTTTTCCCAGAATGATGGCCAAAGTTTGCTTCAAACACATTACAGAAAAGTGATCCATATGTTCTTGAAAACACAAAATTTGAACAATTGAAACAATGAAATCATTTCTTAATTGTAAATTAATAGAAGCATTAAAGTACCAGTTTTCAACCAGGGCATTTCAAAAATGAAACTGAAGGTTAATATATGTATTTGATCACAATATTCCAACCTTGGGCTGCCTCATCAGGAAGATCCTTCTGTTACACTTACCTGGGATCATTCACGGAACTGCCAGTGGGGAGGTTTCCACTGGAAGTAGGTGGTCCATAGTGGTTTGACTCCTGCTCCTGGTGACTATTCAGGGCAAGTGTCCAGGGCACCTCAGTTTCCCTGTTCAATATAGGGTAGGCCCTACCTATTTCTTATAAGGTAAAATCTGATGACTTCAAGTTTTCAAGGCTCAAGCTTCCAAATGCAAGGTCACTTCTAACACTCTTTTGGTCAAATCAATGAACAGAGCCATCTGATCCAAGAGGTCAGAAGATAAATTTCACCTTTTGATAGGAATAAGAAAACGTTATTACAAAAGGATATAGACCCAGGCAGTATGACTCACCAAATGACTTTATTGCAATTGTCCGTGAATACAGATAAGAGAATCCATATCCTTCAGCAGAATGGCCATGGAATCCATTATCCACTGAAACATATACATGTGTCACGCAACTTTTCTGAATACTAAACATACATGAATTTACAAAGATAGCTACTGTTGTTTCCAGACTTTCATAATAAGAAAAAAGGCCACACAAATATCAATGTGCTAAAACTGTTCAGTAAATGGTGATGGCTTTAAGCTCTTGCAGGAATGATAGAAATAAGGACAAACAAAGAGGTCAGAGTTACTTCCAATGACATGTAGAAATTCAATTAACAGAGCAAAAGTGTGTTACGAAAGAAATTATTAAATTATTTGGAAGTTAATAAAATGCATTATAATAAAATGATGAACCATTCAGAAAAAACAATACATATTCAGTTCACAAAATAAAATCCTAATAAGAAAACAAAGGAACTAATACTATAAGTGCTGAAATAAAGTTTATGGGTTTATACTGCAAATCTCAGAGTGACCAAGCACATGTAGCATGTCCAAAGGAGAGGGTATGAAAGCCATGTATTTTAGATTAAGATAATTTGTTACAACCATGATAGCTAATATTTATTAAGAATTGTTTAAGAGTATTCTAAATAGCTTAGATATAATGTTTAACAAGCTGTTCCCAGAAGGTTTGGTGCTATTGTGACTAAAAGTTTACATCTGGGAAAACTGAGACATTATCTGCAGTCACACAACTTATGAGTCACCAATCAAGATTGGAATGTCAGAATTATAGCTCCATGTGCTGTGATCCAAGATGAAATAAGAAGAAGGAGGAGGAAGATGAGAAGGAGGGGGAGGAGAAGGACAGGATAAGGAGGGGGAGAAAAGAGAAGGAGGAGGAAGAAAATAAGGACAAGCAAGGTGGTTCATAAGCTTTAAAATGTTTGCTGCTTAAATTTGAAGAACTGAGTTCAGTCCCCAAAACTCAAGGTAGAAAGGGAGGTATGACTCCCTAAAGTTGTCCTATGATATACATGCATGAGTTGTAAAATCTATTTGCCCCCTTTTAAAACACACATCGTATGCTCAAACTCATATATACTATAATAAGTAAAATGGGGGCATTAAAAAACAAATAAAAGAAATATATTGTGAAACAATAATGGGAAATGTATGTATAACATAAAGTAGAAAAATATTAATATGACAAATGGCAAAGGATTCTCATAAATAAAAAATCAGTAGAAAAACACAGACAAAGAATAGAAATGGGAAATTTACAAAAAATATACAAATGTTTGATAAACCTCAAAATTCTACTAAATAAAACTAGTAATCAAATGAATGGAAGCATAAAAATAAAAGATAAGCATTAGTTATTTGAGAACCACGATAATAATAAATTATCCCCCAAAGGTATGAGAAAATAGGGACTAAATTTACTGCAGGAGAATTTTAAATTAGAAAAAAATTAAGCAAATTATCCCAAAAGTGAATGTGCTGATACTCTAAAAACTGTAACAGATTCTGTAGAAATATATTCCCAAAGGAATACTTAGACCGATGTATGCTGTACTGTGTTCAGAGCATTGCTTATAAAGCAAAGGAAAAACACTAAAGCTATCCTAAAACTCCCAGAGAAGGTTGTGGAACGAATTTTTGAAGAACCATATCATACAAAGGAATCTTCTGTTCTCATCTAAATGGATGGCAGAAATCTGTTCAGGTTGACTTTGAATGTTTTAGTCACTATAATGTTGATCAGAAATGGAGGACAATAAAACACTCTACTGTGTGTAGTCCCTTAATATAAAATTATATGGTCACACATTGAGAAGACTTCAAAGAATCACATGTGCTCTCGTGGTTATAACTGGAGCTAAGAGAGCACGAAGTTAATATCCACTCTGTTTTTCTCTGTGTCACTAAACTTTTTATGAGGACTCTAAAACAGAGAGCCTGGCTTTTTTGATGTGGGAACCTGAAGACTTTGGAGAATCTTCTCCCAGCCCAAAGAATAAGTGCACAGCAGGACAAAATTGTTAACAACAAGCATTTCAAGGTTATAAAAAGTTGGCCAGTTGAAAAACATTAGGAGCATTTATTTATGGACAGAAAATCATGCTTTCTATAAAAACAGTGGTGTATCTGTAACCTTCTGTAACACACACACACACACACACACAATCGGTCAATCAATCAACCAGGCAAGTTTACAAGGGACAGACCAGGGCCAACAGCAGCTTTGCTCAGAGAGAATGAGCTCACTCATCACAATGCCTTATGGATGGTAGTGTTGTAAGAAAAAATATCCACAATACATGAAAACAATTTGGGTTGGGGTGAAACTCCAGTTCTAGCTGAGAGAAACCAACCTAAGAATAAAAGGATCGTCAGACAATGTGTGGCATAGAGTGTAACCTTGTATCATATATTTGTGACATTTTAGAAGGGATATGTATGATGATCATGATATTAAGCAGTAGAGAGTGGAGTTGTTAGATCTTACTGGACTTTTGTGAATTTTTAACCTCACCTAGATGCAGCAGTCACAGTGTATGAAAGCTGGAGTTCCACTCAGTTGTCGAATGCGTGCTTAGATGCATTCAGGCAGGGACCTGAAGCCAATACTAAGAATAGCCTTCACCCACAGACAATGCAAAATCCATCCTTGGAGTAACTACTAAAGTAAACAAATGTATGAAGCCTTCAAATGAAAGAGGAGAGAAGCTACTAGCAAGCTCACAAAATGAAAAGGGCTGTAAGGGAGTACTGTGAATGCCACGCCAGCAAATTGCATAAATTAGACCAACTTCAAAGAAGACACAAAAGAAACAAAAAGCATGGGCAATCAGAAGAGAAGCTGCATACACAATGAGCACTCACAAGGAAAAGCTCAAGCTCAATAAAACATAGACCAATAAATATCTCTTGTGGCTAGAGATGCAAACATCCTCCAGAAAATATTACCAAACTGAACTTAGACTAGTAATAGTAATAACAACAATGATAAGCAAATAATATAAAATAGATAAAAATAATAAATAACAACAACAAAAACTATTATGTACCATTACCAAATGGGACTTATTTTCAAGAATGCAATCACTAGCATCCCAAAATCAATTAGTGTATTGCATCAGAACAATAAACTGAAAAGAAAAAAAAAGACATGAACAATAGATTCATGAGAGACTGTAGATAAAACCCTTCCTGGTTTAAGAAAAAAAATTCAGCAATTTCAGAATAGATGGGAATCTTTTCAACCTGAATAAAGGTGTCTTTGCAAAAACTGCAGCCAGCATCATACTTAACAGTGACAGATTAAATTTGTAATTCTTTCCTCCTAAGATCAGAGATCAGATAAGGTGTCTGTTGTCATAAAAATGGTGTCATTTGTGCATCAGAAAGTGAATGAACAATTTCCCAAATCTGAGACAAAGGAGCCCAGTAAGAGATGGGGTGAATCTGATGATGAATTCAGTCCTTTGCCCAACTCTGTGAATACACTAAAGCTACTAAATGTCACATCTTAAACGAGTCAATTGTACTGTGGACGATTTTGTTTTAGTAGCATTTATTCTTTTAAAAGAGAGAGAGAGAGAGAGAGAGAGAGAGAGAGAGAGAGAGAGAGAGAGAGAGAGAGCGCTTCCTGAATTTCATAAAGGACCCCTAAGGAAAGCATGAAACAGCAGACTTAAGAATGCAAAGCTGAGCCATTCCCACTAAGATCTGAACCCAAACTAAGGTAAGTTTGTCACCTCCTCTAGTCAGTTCTGTGCTAGAGGCTGAAAAACAGCACATTAAAGCAAAATATACACACAGGAACGGCACAGATATTGGGAAACAGAGAAAGAAAATGTGTTATTTGTAGCAGAATGATTCTGAGTACAGAAAGCTAATTTCAACAGACAGCATGCTGAGTGTGGCAGCACAGGTCTTTGATCACAAATTTAGGAAGCTGAGTCAGGAGCATACCAAAAGAGAAGAGACAGAGAATCAGACAGACAGGTGGGGAAAGAAGGAGAGGGAGGGGGAGAAGGGAAGGAGGGAGAGAGAGGGAGAGATGGAGGGAAAGAGGGAGGGAGGAAGAGAGGGAGGGATGCAGAGAGGGAGGAAAGAACTGATACACTTGGGATTAATTTAACAATTACATTTGAAACTTTGTATTGTAGGATATCAAGCAAAAAAGCGATTTAAAAGTTCCTTTTTATTTTGTTCTTAGTACTAGCAACAAGCATTCAAAATTGAATATTATATATATTACATATATACATATACACATATATATGTTATGTGTGTATGTGTATAAAGGAAGTTTATTAAAGTGGCTTACAGGCTACAGTCCAGCTAGTCCAATAATGGCCGTCTCCTGACAGAAAGCTCAATAATGAAGTAATTGTTCAGAATCCCGAAGAAGTAGACCCTAAAGCCAGTGAAGGAATGGACTCGCCAGTCAGAGTGAGGGCAGGAAGGCAAGGGACAGAAGTGTCTTTCTTCCTTTCCATTACATCAACTGCCACAGGAAGATGCGGCCCAGATTCAGGGTGGGTCTTCCAAATGCAAATGATCTGAGATTAAAGTGGGTCTTCCTATAGCAACTGAGAAATTAACTGAAAATCCCTCATGGGTGCGCCAGGGGCTTGCACTTTTAGATGTAGTCAGGTGACAACTGACTTCATTGTGGTTAAGTTCTTAATCTTTGGTGTTGAAATGTAGATAGTGTGGGTCCTTGTTGTGAGCTGCTTATATTCTCACCCCGTAAAAAGCATGGCCATAGTGTAACCATGACAACAAGAAAATCAGAAAAAGCTAATGTGAGGGACGTTCTAAAAAGGCATTCCTATGATCATCAAAGAAGGGGGGTGTTCATAGAAAGCAAGGGAAGATGACAAACTTACCGAGTCCAGCTAGAAGAGTCAGAGGAAACGTGAGGACTGAGCGAAATGCAGTGTCCTGCGGGAGATAACCGTGCAAGATGAAATACAATTGAACTGTGGAATTCGCTAATACCAGTGTGTTGACATTGGCTCATTATTTCCAACAGCAGCACCACAGGCGTGTGGATTGCTATAATACAAGCAAGATGAACTGTCTGTACAGATAAAATTATTGCAAAATCAAATACTTATCTCTTAAAAGCCTTTTATGGAATAAGGCCAAGGGCACAGACATTTCCCTAAATCTCTATGACCCAAAGCAAAGCCACTGGCAATATATATAAAACTACTACTAAAAGGAATTTTAAAGTTGTGTAGAATCTCTTTCAACTTTGTTATTTTCAAATTTCAGTTTTTGTTATTACTTTTTTTCCCCTAGCTGTCCTGGAACTAGCTTTGTACTCCAAACTGGCCTCAAACTCACAGAGATATGCCTGCCTTTGCCTCCTCCTGAGTGCTGGGATTGAAGGAGTTTGCCTTCACTGCCCAGCTAAATTTCAGTGTTTTTATTTTTTAATTTTTTTGAATTTGCCATTTTTTTTTAACCAAGCCAACCAAATCCTGTAAATCCTATGAAGTTCATGACAGACTTTAGATTCAGCCAACCAACCTGCCAATCAATCAACCATTTCGGGAAGATTGACATCTTAAAAATACTTGTTAAAGGGTTTGAATTTCCCAGTTATCCATAATAGATAACAGCTCTGCACCATTCCTTGTGACTGGGGTAAGCAGTACCCAAACTGCGCCACCTGCGACCCAACCCAGAGTCCTGGTGCTGGGCGGTCAGACACCACTGTGAAAAAAGATCAGGGTGGGGAGGTGGGAGAGAGGAGAGGCAGAATGGTTCGTGGGCTGGGGAAAGAAGCAGATGTGGACAGGTGAGGGTAGTGAGGAGCAAAGAGGTAGATGTGAAAGGCCAGCTGGCCTCCAGAGTCCAGGGAGATGTCTGGGCCTGGTCTTATGACCAACGGCCAGGTCTTGGTCCCCTGGAACAGCCGAGGGGGCTTATGTTGGTGTCTGTGACTCCTGTCGCCCCTAGGGGCTACCCAGGGGCCTGTGGCTTAGGCTAGACCCAGGGATCACATTGGTGTGTAAGGGGCACACTGCTACAGGGGCCATGCCAGTCAGGGTGGCCTGTGCTGACACCTGGGACCTTTGTATCATCTGTCCTGAGCTGCTACCTAGGACCATGTCTGGGTCCGTGGCTCCACCACAGCCAGGGTCTGTACTGATGTCCATGGTTCATGTTGCCACCAAAGGTCGCAGAGATACTCAGGGTCTGACTTCAACCTGTGGCCATGAGAGTGTCTGAGGGCCATGCTGCCACCCACCAAGGGCATCCTGATCTGAGTGACCCGCATTGTAACCCAGGGCCATGGTGTCATCTGGGCCAGGGCTGTTGCTGAGGGTTATGTCTGACTCCATGGCTCTATAGCAGCCAGGGTCTGAGTTGATGCCTGGAGCTTCTGTTGCCACTGAGGGCCATGTTGATGACCAGGGTCCAGTTGGTCACCTCAGACCATGTTGGTGTCTTAGGATTATGCCATGCCCAAAGTCATGATGATCTAGATGGTGGGTGCTGCTACCTGGAACCATAAAGACATCTGGTTCCATGGCCTTGTAAGGGCTTGAGTTTGGGGTGGTGTCCATTGCTACTGCTGCCACTGAGGGCTCTACGGGTGTTCAGGGTCTGATCAGCCAACTGGAGCCACGTTAGTGCCTGGGAGCCATGCTATTGACAGGGTTGTGCTGATCTGGGTGGCCTGTATTGCCACCAGGGCCATGGTGGTGCCAGGACCAGAGCTTCCATGAGGGCCACGTCTGGGTCTGTGGTCCTGCTGCAACTGGGGTCTATGGTGATGCCCATGGCTTCTGATACCACAAAGGTCATCGGTTGGTTCTATCCCATGCTGGATACTGCAACAGGCAAGCTGGCCCAACCCCTGAGGGAAGAAATTGACCACACATGGGAAAGATGGCCCCATCCCTCACCACAGATGTGCACTTCACTTGGACAGTACACTGGACCTGATGCTGTAGTTAGGGGTGCAGGTGAGAAGACCCTGAGGATCTGGGAGCAAAAGAGCTAGCCTACTGCTTGCTATAGGATGCATTGGGTGAGCTATTTAAGGCAGTGTCGGAGAACTGAGAGAAAGCTGGCGGGCTGACCAACCCAGCCGCCACCCAGACCCAAAACCAGGACTATGAACTGGCCCACACCAACATTCACAGAATCTATCAACCTTTGGAGCAGGTGAAGAGGACAAACCTACAGATCCAACAGCAGGATCTCCATGACACAGAGCAACAACATCCAAGAGGAGCCCCAGTGACAGCCATTAGCCGGTAGCATAACATAAACCAGAGGCCTTGAACCGGACCAATGACTCCTGGCAATGAACACTTGCAAGTAAAGATACATGGACTAAAGAATCAACCATGTGGCTCAATGGGCCACACTACAGCTTCTTTTTGGTTTTGGTTTTGGTTTTTCTTTTAAATTTGGTTTTGATTTGAAGGGCATCGAAGGACAGAAGGCAGACGTGAGGAAACAGGAGAGAAGAATTGGTATGAGTGATGCGAAATCTACGAAAAATCAATAAAAGTTAATTAAGAAACAAAAAACCATGGCTGGAGGTTAGTGTTTTAAATCTTGTCTGTGGTCATGTGAGTAGTCTTTGTGTTATTGTCTCTCTCCTTTCATGTTTTAATATTTCATAATAGAAGGCATAAAAGCAAAGTTTTCTTCCAAATTCTATATAAGCTGCAGATTTTTGGAAATTTTCCATAAAGGAAAAAAAAGATCTAAGAGAATATCAAAGCTTTTCCAAATTGCCTGACACATCTTAACAGACTAGACATCTTTCAAAAGCCATTTGCTGCATCAACCGCTGGAAACTGTGAAAATGGGAGTGTGGAGAGCTGTTTATTGAAGATACAGAAAGTTTCTCAGGAACCTGAGACTAAACCAAGAGCCTATCAGGCCAGATGACTTGATATATACCCGAAGCACTAGCTAAACCCAGTATCTGAGACAGACTGTATTTTCCCCATAAAGAGACAAGGTTTCCATTCTTAATGCTTCATTCCCCACATTGTCATCATCTGCACCCTACACCAGCCTTAGCTGTTCAAAGTGATGCTTCGAGAAGCCGGCAGTCTGAGGTTCATGAGGGAGAGAAAGTTCCTTGCCACCGAGGCTGAGCAGATGGTCCTCATTCTCTTTCATTATTCCTTTACTATTTTTTTTTAAACTCGGAGTCTCTTAAGCATGGTCTTCGCACTATTGCTTCACTCTGCAGACCAGGAGCTCAGAATGGGAGGATTTCTCCATGTCTGAAACCGTCAGCTTGGAGGTTTCCATCACTCAGGAGTGCTGGGCTGCCACATCACCCAGAGCCGAGAACGGCTGCATAAACAGGACCTTCCATCCTGTTTCATTACCCTGAGTGTGCATTCAAAGGGACTTTGTCATATTTGAGAGGATGTTTTCTTTGACTTAGAAGTTTGCTGGATAAATGCAGTCGTGGGAGAGATATAAAAGACAGACTTAGGCTGACCACCTTGGAGATCACTTCACAGCTATTTCATAGAAAGGGGCCGAGAGTTCCAGAGAAAGCGATTCTATGCTGATTACAAGATACCAAAATGTGGAGATGCTTCTCTGGGATGGCACAGAACAAGGAGGGCATCAGAATCACAATAAAGTTTCTTAATTATGGCTCTGGACCCCAGGGCTGGGGTTGCTTCAAATATTCTTCAGTGGGAGCTTGAGTGATTAGGATGTCCCATTGCCAGGGAGAGAACTTTGTGTTAGCTAGTCATGGCTGAGCACGAAATCTCTGAAGACTGCCTTAAAATAGCAAGTTCTACAGAAGGGCCCGGGATTGCTCTGGTCTCAACACACAGCCTGAACTCAAATGGACTTGGACACATGCAGGGTGCTCCCCTCGTCACTGCCACTCAAAGGGACTGAGGTTCCAAACAGCTGGCTAGCGACACTAAGGAGTGGCCCCAGTGAGATCAGGATTGGTTTTATTGAGCCAGAGAGATGACTCATGGTGAGAGCACCTGCTGTAAAGCCTGACAGCCTGAGTCTGGTTCCTGGAGCCCACTCGGAAAGGAGCGCTCTACCTCCTGAGGCCGTTCTCTGACCTCCGCGCATGCGCCAGGTGTTTATGTACCTGTACTGACACACACTTCTCACACTAACGCACACAAAAAGTAGTAAATGCTTAACGTGGGTTTACTCTTTCTGTCTCTCTATTTCTTTCTTCCTTTTTGTGTTCACTTGCTTGTTTGTTTGTTTCTCTATTTTATGAGACAAGGTCTCTCTATATAGTCCAGACTGTATTGAAATTCACTTTGAACATCAGGCTGGCCTCGAACTCACAGAGATCCACCTGTCTCTTTCTCCCAACAAAAATCCACCTACCTCTACCTCCCAGGTGCTGGTAGGAAAGGCATACACCACCATGCCCAGCATAAAAAAGCAAAAGGTTTAAATTTTTATTTATCTTTAGAGCAATCCAACTCTTTTTCAAATATACTCTTCAATATTTTTAAATTAAAAACTCTTAAGAAAGAAGTGAGAAAGAATAATGGAGAAGTGTTTTTAATAAACCTAAATGATGCTGGTGATTTGATGGGTTTAGAATTAATTGCTAGTTTGCCAGTCAGGTCTAGGAAGTTTCCAGAAAATAACTGAATGTAGCTCTATTTTGTGTCATACATATTATGTACTATATTATGCATATACTATATCTAAAGGCTCTGAATATTTTGATGAGCTTATTAATCTACATTGCCAGCTCTCCATTGCTGAAAATAACCCAGAATTTTCACAGTTTCTTATAGGCAAATTAATAACCCTCACTTAAAATGGTTATCTAAGTTTACTTATTTAGCCTGAGACGAGTGTAATTAAATCCTTCACAATTTCTCTTCAACAGTTTTTTTTTTCCATCTTAGCCTGTCTGGTTCCAGGAAAAGAAGTGCAAAGAGTTCACCTGGTGGGATCCTATGCTTCTGACTCCTACAGTTGGGCCAGTTGCCAGGCAGAAGGTGTTTAGGAAACCCACAGGAAGTGGAAAATAGCCCTAATTAGGGACTCCAGGTTAGTGGGAGTGCATAAATGTTTTATATCTGTATACCAATTATTTCTATAACCTTCCCACTAAACTTTGGCATCAAAGTGCTATGAAACCATGCCTGTTCCTATGGTTCTTGAATTTTTTTCTGTCCCATTTCCCACATTATCTCTGAGTCTTAGCTACAGGAGTTTGTGTATAAATCTACCTATAATACATGTAGGTCTGTGGTAGAAGTTGTATGCATTGGACTGGCCTCCACAACTATGAATTATGATTAGTTGTGGTGTCCTTTAATGTTCTCTGTCTGATGCAGAGAGAAGTTTTCATGATGAGGGCAGAGAATTACACTTCTCCATGTGCGTAAGGACAAATATTTAGAGTGTAGTTAGGGATTGTGCTGGTTCAGTAAATTGGTAGCTGCAGGTTCTTCTCCGAGATCCATGACTTCACTATCCCTGAATTGTTGACTAAGTTTTCAGTACCAAGCATGATTTCACTCTTGTTGAAGAGGTCCTAAGTACAATTAGAGAGCTGTCATTCCCTTACTAGGTATGCATGCCACTTCTGTACCCTTAGAGTTATTGTGCCATGTTGGCTATTATGGTTCACAGGCGGAGCTGGGTAAAGTAGTGGATTGCTTCCTTCCTCTGGAGGCTTGCATGGAACCTTCTGGCCTTCAAGTGATGGATGGATAATGAAAATGTGGTACATATACACGGTCGAATAGCAGCCAGCTGTCAAGAAAAATAAAATCCTAAAAATTTCAGGTAAATGTATGGAGCTAGAAATGATTGTATCGAGTGAGGTAACCCAAAGCCAGAAAGACAAATATCACATGTTCTCTCTCATGGGAAGCTCCTAGTTTCAAATCTTCAGCGTTGAGTACATAACCTGGAGTAATTGAAGAAGATAGGAAAGGAAAAGGGGAACATTGCTGGGGGAAAGGAGTGGAGAAAGAGTAGAGAGCGGGATAGCAGGGCACACGTGATCTGAAGGATGAAATGTGAGGATTACGGATCTCTAGGGAGGGGGAAGAGATCGATAGGGAAGGAGAGAAGAGAGCAAAATAAGAGAATTCTGAAAAAGTTGTAAGCAATAATAGTATTAACTATCTACCTATAATACATGTAAGTCTGTGTATAAATATTCACACATAGTTTAAATGAACACTTCCCATCTAGACTGACTGTGTTCTTCCAAGTGCCAAAGACCAAAGACCATCTAAAAGGAAAAAAAACTCAATACCAGGCATGAGGCAAGCTTGTTGTCCAAGGTTGCCCAAGAGAATCCCAAAACATTTCAGACTACTGCTATTGCCTCTGGTGCCATCACCTCATCCCTCACCCCCTGAAAGACATGTCCCTATTGCCAAATATACCGTGCAATTTAGACATAGGACCCAGAGGTCCCTGAGTTGGAACTAACTGACTCTCTAAGGACTAGCTTCCATGGTACCAGAAATAAATGGGTTTGTAATTAGAACCAAACCATGATATGAAAGAGGCGACTCTTCTATAGACTTTTCCAGGTCAATAATCTGGTTGTGGAGGGACCAAAACAAGTCTGAACCAACAGATACTGCAGCTTAAAGAGCTTCCTCTGCAGGATCTTCCTTGAAAGCTCCCCAGAGTCTGAGAACCTGCACAGCAAACAACCAACTGACTTCACCATGGTTGGAGGACCATACAGGAGCCCTAATAGTTTCAAGGGAAAGGAAAGGAGAGGGTAGATCAAAAGAAGTAATATGTTCTTCCCTTAATTAAAGAAAAAAAGCTATTACTTTTCAAAGTTGCCCAGAACCAATAACCCTTTGTATTGTAACATATTTAGTATTCTTTTTAATACTGTGTATCAGGGTTCTTTCCTCTCAGCAAAATTCAAGGGGGGGGGGGAGATCATATTTAATTAACCAGCCAAATGAATGAAAATTTCATTTGAAGTAAAATTTTTTTGAAATATTTGGCTTAGGGCCCCCCTAATGCAAAACCCAAAGTATCTTCCGATTTTTATTCCTAAGTGGGTTTTCATATTCAATTAAATTCCCTGGCTTCAAAGTTAATTTCAGGACTGTTCTGAGCCAAAGATATTTCAGCTACCTTTGAGCCCTCTAGGGAATGCCTGTCCAAAAAACTCTGGTCATTTATTCTAGGAACTCATAAATGCTGATGCAAATGTGCCCAGAAGGTTCATTTATCACATATAGGCTGAGGGGACCCATGATAGAGAGCAGAGTGAGTAGTAATAAATTCTGAATAGGTTCCATATTTTTGCACACTTTGGAGTCTCCAGTATCAGTTTTCCTCTGCTGCTCCAGAGCTGGAGTTTATTAAAGTATATTAAGGAGACGACTGGGCTTAATATTTCAAATATTTCAGCCAGTCTCCCATGCAAAAACAAAAAATGAGTGTTCCCTGATCCTGATAATTCCCACCACTGCTGACAAGTATCACTCCCCCACCCCACTTCTTTCCCCAGCTGAGAAAATATTCGCTGTTAAACATCTGGCTAAGGAATGTTAAAAGTCCAGAGCAGTCTAGGACATCATCTGAAGTCGACTTTGGAAGAAGAGTCAAACAGAACGTTAGACAGTTTTCCAGAAGTGCATTTTCAGAGAAAATGCAGGGTATCTTTTGTGGAAGTCAGAGCATCCTAAGTCGAAGATTGAAGAGAAACACTTGGATGGGTAGCACAAGTGTATTGTCATGGGGACTCTGAAGTACAGCACCATAGCAGCCCTGAGTTGGAATCCCAGAACTCTCTTACAGCTGTGCACACATCTAGAAGGGGATGCACTAGATAATACTCTGGATGATAATGCTATTCCCTACCTGCCCCTGTGCTCCCTCTGAGGAACAAGGTAAGAGTACATCAACAACAAGTTTTTCTTACTGAACCATCTGGTCAAGCATTGAACCATTCATTAAATTCAGTGGATTTTTGTCCTGGTATTAGGTATGGGGGTAGAAACAGAGTTTCTACAAATGAACACTGAGAAATTTAATGCCAAACTAAAGAGTGATTTTTGTTCAAACATGTATAAATGAGCCTCCACAATTGAGTGTCTTACCCATGGAGCTACAGCTCCCTCTTCTCCAGCTAAAGAAGGAAAGGTGGAGCCTTTGAATAACTTTATGCATCCTTGTGCCATCCTGAGATGACTAAACTTCAGAAGAAAAGAAAAGGTACCAAAGGAGGCAAGCCATGATGGCACAGGCCTTTAATCTCAGCACTCAGGAGACAGAGGTAGGTGGATCTCTTTGAGTTTGAGGACAGCATGAGGAAGATTGAGAACCACTGATGGAGAGGAAGCTGGCCTATCAGTTCACCACAACCATTTTCCAAGACTTTCCATCTTACTTCCTGAAGAACCAGATCTGCTTTCAGTATGGACAACCTACAAGGAAAATCTCATTTGAAGCAATTGGAATGAAAATTCCAAATGTGCACACACCATTCCATGAAAGGATCTCTTGATGGGTACATGAATCAACCCATTAACAATCTTCCTAGAATCAAAAAAAAAATTCTCCAAGTTTCAGAATACTTTTTAACACTAACATAACCACATCCCATGTCCACAGGTTCTACATCCATGGATTCGGTGACTCACAAGACAAAATATTTCTTAAAAAATTATGTCTAGAGCTAGCCCTGATGCACTGCTGAGGAGCTCTTCCCAGAGAGGTGAGTGGGTGCTCACCTGGGCAGCCTGCCTGTCCGGGAAGAGAGCACAGCCCCTCCCCCCTCAACAGAGAAATAAGAGATTTATTCGAGGTACTGAATCAAATGGACTTAACAGACATCTATAGAACACTCCACCCAAATAGGAAAGAATATACCTTCTTCTCTGCAGCTCATGGAACCTTCTCGAAAATTGACCACATACTCGGTAACAAAGCAAGCTTCCACAGATACAAAAAAATATTAGTAACCACCTGTGTCTTGTCAGATCATCATGGATTAAAATTAGAATTCAACAACAATAGTACCCCCAGGAAGCCAACAAACTCTTGGAAGTTGAACAGTCAACTACTAAATCACCCCTGGGTCAAGGAAGAAATAAAGAAAGAAATTAAAGTCTTCCTTGAATTTAATGAAAACAAAGACACAACGTATTCAAATCTATGGGACACTATGAAAGCAGTGCTAAGAGGAAAGTTCATAGTACTAAGTGCCCAATTAAAGAAAACGGAGAAAGAACACATTGGAGACTTAACAGCACACTTGAAAGCTCTAGGAAAAAAAAGAAGCTGATTTACCCAGGAGGAGTAGAAGACTGGAAATAATCAAACTGAGGGCTGAAATCAACAAAATAGAAACACAGAAAACAATCCAAAGAATCAATGAAACAAAAAGCTGGTTCTTGGAGAAAATCAACAAGATCGACAAACCCCTATCCAAACTAATCAAACGGAAGAGAGAGAACTTGCAAATTAATAGGATCAGAAATGAAAAGGGGGATATAACCACAGACACAGAGGAAATTCAGAGAATCATTAGATCTTACTACGAAAGTTTATATGCCACAAAGTTGGAAAATGTAAAAGAAATGGACATTTTTTTAGATAAGTACCATATACCAAAGTTGAACCAAGACCAGGTGAACAATCTAAATAGACCTGTTAGTCATGAAGAATTAGAAGCTGTTATCAAAAATCTCCCTACCAAAAAAAGCCCAGGACCAGATGGTTTCAATGCAGAATTCTACCAGAACTTCCAGGAAGAGCTAATACCTATACTCCTTAATGTATTCCACAAATATAGAAACAGAAGAGTCACTGCCAAACTCCATTTATGAAGCTACAGTCACCCTAATACCAAAACCACACAAAGACACAACCAAGAAAGAGAATTACAGGCCAATCTCACTAATGAACATCGATGCGAAAATTCTCAATAAAATACTGGCAAACCGAATCCAAGAACACATTAGAAAAATTATCCATTATGATCAAGTGGGCTTCATCCAGAGATGCAGGGATGGTTCAACATACGCAAATCTATCAATGTAATCCATCATATAAATAAACGGAAAGAAAAAAACCATATGATCATTTCATTGGATGCTGAAAAAGCATTTGACAAAATTCAACACCCATTTATGATAAAGGTGTTGGAGAGACTGGGGATACAAGGATCATACCTAAATATAATAAAAGCAATATACAGCAAGCTGACAGCTAACATCAAATTGAATGGAGAGAAACTCAAAGCCTTTCCACTAAAATCAGGAACACGACAAGGCTGTCCACTCTCTCCATACCTCTTCAATATAGTGCTTGAAGTTCTAGCAATAGCAATAAGACAACATAAGGAGATCAAGGGGATTCGAATTGGAAAGGATGAAGTTAAACTTTTGTTATTTGCTGACAATATGATAGTGTACATAAAAGACCCCAAAAACTCTACCAAAGAACTCCTACAGCTGATAAACACCTTTAGTAACGTGGCAGGATACAAGATCAACTCCAAAAAATCAGTGGCCCTCCTATACACAAAGGATAAAGAAGCAGAGAGGGAAATCAGAGAAACATCACCTTTCACGATAGCCACAAATAGCATAAAATATCTTGGGGTTACTCTAACCAAGGAAGTGAAAGACCTATTTGACAGGAACTTTAAGCCTTTGAAGAAAGAAATTGAGGAGGATACTAGAAAATGGAAAGACCTCCCCTGCTCTTGGATTGGGAGAATCAACATAGTAAAAATGGCAATTCTACCAAAAGCAATTTATAGATTCAATGCAATCCCCATCAAAATCCCATCAAACTTCTTCACAGACCTTGAGAGAACAATAATTAACTTTATATGGAAAAACAAAAAACCCAGGATAGCCAAAACAATCTTATACAATAAAGGAACTTCTGGAGGCATTACCATCCCTGACTTCAAACTCTATTACAGAGCTACAGTATTGAAAACAGCTTGGTATTGGCATAAGAACAGAGAAGTCGACCTATGGAATCGAATAGAAGACCCGGATATTAACCCACAATCCTATGAACACCTAATTTTCAACAAGGGAGCTAAAGGTATACAATGGAAGAAGGAAAGCATCTTTAACAAATGGTGCTGGCATAACTGGATGTCGACCTGTAGAAGAATGAAAGTAGATCCATATCTATCACCATGCACAAAACTCAAGTCCAGATGGATTAAAGACATCAACATCAATCTGTCCACTTTGAACCCGATAGAAGAGAAAGTGGGAAGTAGTCTACAAGATATAGGCACAGGAGGCCACTTCCTAAGTAGGACCCCAGTAGCACAGACAATAAGAGAAACAATGAATAAATGGGACCTGCTGAAACTGAGAAGCTTCTGTAAAGCAAAGGAAACTGTCAGTAAGACAAAAAGGTTGCCTTCTGACTGGGAGAAGATCTTCACCAACCCCTCATCAGACAAATGTCTGATCTCCAAAATATACAAAGAACTCAAGAAACTAGACACTAAAACTCTAATTAACCCAATTAAAAAATGGGGTACTGATCTGAACAGAGAATTCACAACAGATGAACTTCAAATGGCCAGAAGACACTTAAGGTCATGCTCAACCTCCTTAGTGATCAGGGAAATGCAAATCAAAACCACTTTGAGATACCATCTTACACCTGTCAGAATAGCTAAAGTCAAAAACACCAATGATAACCTATGCTGGAGAGGATGTGGAATGAGGGGAACACTCATCCATTGTTGGTGGGAATGCAAACTTGTGCAGCCACTGTGGAAATCAGTGTGGCGGTTTCTCAGGAAACTGGGAGTCAGCCTCCCTCAGGACCCAGCAATTCCACTCTTGGGAATATATCCAAGAGATGCCCTATCATACTACAAAAGTATTTGTTCAACTATGTTCATAGCTGCACTATTTGTAATAGCCAGAACCTGGAAACAACCTAGGTGCCCCTCAATAGAAGAATGGTTAAAGAAGTTGTGGAACATATATACATTAGAGTTTTACTCAGCGGTAAAGAACAATGACATCTTGAATTTTGCATGCAAATGGATGGAAATAGAAAACGCTTTACTGAGTGAGGTAAGCCAGACCCAAAAAGAGGAATATGGTATGTACTCACTCATAAGTGGATTCTAGCCATAGTTAAAGGTCTTTGAGTCTATAATTTGTGATCCTAGAGAAGCTAGATAAGAAGGTGAACCTGATGAAAATTTATATAGTTTTCCTCCTGGATAATACAACTAGGCAAGACTGCCAAGCAAACTCGCGTGCATGGGGGGGGTGCGGGGGTGGAAGTAAGGGAAGATGGTTAGGGAGAGGGGAGAGGGCGAGAATTGGGGAGGGCTTGGGGGAATGGGAGGGGGGGAGGGAGGAAGGATGGTTATGGGAGCAGGGAAGTTTATATCGCAACTAAGAGAGCCATTCTAGGGTTTGCAAGAGACTTGATGCTGGAGGGGTTCCCAGTAAAAATTAAATAAAAAATAAATAAATAAATAAAAAGAAAAATAAAAAAAAGAAAAAGAAAACGCTTTACTGAGTCAGGTAAGCCAGACCCAAAAAGAGGAATAAGGTATGTATTCACTCATAAGTGGATTCTAGCCCTAATTAAAGGTCTTTGAGCCTATTATTCGTGATCCTAGAGAAGCTATATAAGAAGGTGAACCTGAAGAAAATTCAGGTAGTTTTCCTCCTGGAGATTGGAAATAGACAAGAGTTCCCTGTAACCACGGGTGCATGGGGGGGTGGGAGGGTAGTTGGAAGGGGAGAGGGTTAGAGAGAAGGGTGCAGGGGAGGAATGGGAAATGCTCGGGGGACTGGGAGAGGGGGAGGGAGGAAGGATAGATATGGGATCAGGGAAGAATATATCTCAACTATGAAAGTCAGTTTATTGTTTACTAGAGACCTGACTGTAAATGGGATCCCAGGTCCAAGGAGAGATCCCCAGATTGTTCTCTGGACAGAGGAGAGGGTGCCTGAACTGGCCTTGGCCCATAACCATACTGATGAATATTTTGCTTATCACCATAGATCCTTTATCTGGCAATGGATGGAGATAGAGACAGGGACCCACGTTGGAACACTGAACTTAACTCCCTAGGTCCAAGAGAGAAACAGAAGGAAGAAGAATGTGAGCAGGGAGGGCAAGATCAGAGGGAACCTTCATCCGGCGATGGATGGCGATGCAGACGGAGACCCACATTGGAGAACCGGACTGAACCCCCCAAGGTCCAAAGGAGGAGCAGAAGGAGGAAGAACATGAAAAATGAAATCAGAACCACAAGGGGAGCGATCACCCACTGATACAAGGGGACTGATCTAATGAGAGTTCACCAAGGCCAGTTGACTGAGACTGAAGGAGCGCTTGATCCAACCAGTTTCTCTGGAGGAGGCTGGATTCCCTGAATGTGGCTGACCCGAAGTCTTTCTAAAAAGCCATTGACAATGACTCTGGGACTTGTTTCCTCTGCATATTCTGGATTTTTGGGGATCCAGTCTGTTTCGAAACTCACCTTCCTGGACCTGGAGGGAGCGGGGAGGAACTTGAACTACCCACGGGGCAGGAAACCCGGACTGCTCTTAGGGATGGAGAGGGAGGAGGAGAGGGAGTGGGGGGAGTGGGAGGGTGTTGGGAGGAGGGGCGAAAATGGAAACTTTTATATTTTAATAAACTTTAAAAAAAATTATGTCTATACTGTTAAAGTAAGTTATCAATTTTTCTTCTTGTCATTGATCTCTAAATAATGCAAAGGTTTAGGTATCACTTACATTTTGTTGATGTTAAAGTTGCCTAGAGAACAAACAAGCTGAACCAGCAGGGAAAGGTGCTGGTCTTCTAGCCTGACCAACTGAATTCTACCACATGGCAAAGGAAAGCATTTTCTCCCGTGAACTGTCCTGACTCCCTATCAGACACTGTGACACATGTACACATGAATACACAAAATAAATGAGTAAAAATTGAATTTTAAAATGTTAAAGGAACCTAGAGATGACTTTAAATATTTGGTAAGGATATTCCTGAGGTATCTGTAAGTATTTTGCCATTTTATCTAATGGACTTGAGGGTCCATGCATTCAATATCCAAGAGCATCATGGAACCAGTCTTTCCAGGAATACTGAAGTATTAACTATATCAAAGAGAAAAAAGTCAAATTATTTATATCTTTAATGAAATACCATGCATTAGACCGATAAGGAATTTTGCCAAGGAATATTTTTTTGTTTCGAATCACCGAACCCCATTTGAAAGTCTGTACTTTCAAATGTACTGTTCTCTCTGCAGCTACTTTTAGATTGTGTTAGTTTGGGTAGACTAAACATTGATTTAACATTTTAGTGTCTCCTATCAGGTGAATATATCACTCTTAACAGGTACTTTATGGTGCTACAAAATAAAAAAAATCTGTCTAGCTGACAATGTCTCTCTCTAGTCTACTTGAATAGTGCATCCAGGACACTAAGCTCAATCCCCAAAACCAGAGGGGGGAAATAATCATTTACAAAAAAAATAAAAAATAAAACATTTTAGATGATGCAGAGTTTACAACAAAATGTGTTCATGACTTTAAAAACTACACTGTAATTTTGTTTTATATGTATGTATATGGTGTGTAGAGCCTAAATGTATGATGCTTGTGCATTCTGAAGCCACCAGAGGCCAGAACAGGGAGTCAAATTTCCTGGAACTGGAGCTATAGGCAGTTGTGAGCCACAGAACCAAACCTAGGTTCTCTGCCCTTGGAAATTGATTTCTAATGAGTTTGTGTACATGTCTGTGTTTGTATACCAGCAGCAAGAATGAGGTATCCTAGAGATGAGCATCACATCCCTGAAACTGGAGTTTTAGGCAGTTGTGAGCCTTTTTACATGGGTACATAGGACCAAACTCAGTTCTTCTGGAAGACTTTTAACTAGAAAGTATTCTCAAAATTGTTTCTTTTTATTCTTTTTCTTTGCTACTTTATTTTAATTAAAATATGATTGCGTGATTTCCCCTTCACTTCCTTCAGTCCTGTCCATGTACCCTCCCTCCAACTCCTCCCATAATTCCACTGCCTTTCAAATTTATAGCCTCTTTTTCTTTCATTATTATTGTTACACGTATCAGTGCATGAATACAACCTGATTATCCATTTAGTGTTGTTTGTATGTACGTAATTTCAGAGCTGACCACATTGCCTGGGATAACCAACTAGGAGCTCATCCCTGCCATTTGTGGCCAATAGTTCTTTGTCTAAGGTTAGAGCCCTGTGAGATTTCTCCCTCCATGTTGGTGCGCCAATTGGTGTTATACTTTTTCAGGTCTTATTTTGGCAAAAATACTGTTGAGGTACCATGTTTGTAGCTTCCCTGTCCTCTGGGCTCACAACAGACTTCCTGTTCCTCTGGCTCTTACAATCTTTCTGCCCCTCCTTCTGTGATGTCTCCTAAGCCTTAGGTGCAGGGGTTGTGTTGTAGATGTGTCCGCTCGGACCGGGCACCCTATGGTCAGTTGATCTCTGATTTGCTATCAGCTGTGGTTTTCTGTACTGAGCTCCATTTACTTTAAAGAGAAGCAACTTTCTATGGAGTAGGAGCTTATCTATCTATAGCTTCTAAGCTATCTATACTTATCTATGGGTATAAAGATAAGTTTTAGAATACAAGTTAAGACTTATGTTTATTTAGAAAAAGTGGTACTAGTAGGCTCTCCTCTCAGATTAGTGGCCTCACTCACCCTAGGTAACTGACTAGGTTTCCAATGATTCCTTGAGACTTTTTCAAAACTCCTTGGTGTTTCCTACTTTTTATGATATCTAGTCTAGTAGATGAAAAGTGAGATGTCAGTTTTAATATATAATTCTATAATTACAGGTTGCATTTTTATGCATCTATTAACGGGTTGTCTTGAAAAACAACTGATCGAATTGTTTGCTCATTTTAAGTCAGGAATATTTTTCTTCTTATTGCTTAAATATTTTGGACATTAATGTTTTAGTCAGTTCCTGAATTGCAAATACTCTCTCACAGTTTGGGTGGCCTCCTCACCTTATTGATTCCCTTGCTGTGTAGACTTTGCTATTCAACAAACCTCGCTTCCTTATTTTTGCTTTCATTGCTTGTGTTTGGAGATCAGATTGGAGACATCTCTGCTCGGGCCAGCATCATGGAATTTTCTACCTGTGTTCTCTTCTAGCAGATTAATAGTTTGCAATCTTGTTTAAGCTGTCCACTCATTTTGACTTGATTTGGGGTTGGTTGGTTGGTCGGTGAGTTTGTTGGTTGTATTTTGTTTTACAGGTGGCCACACAGGTCAGAGACATCTGATGTCCCTGGGACTGGACTTACAGGCATTGTGAGCTGCCCTGTGTGGGCACTGGGTGTCAAACTCAGACTTCCTTCAGGAGCAGCAGGTTCTCTTAACTATCAACCCCATCTTTTAAGCCTTTTTCATTGCATTTTTGACCCTGATAGAGACCGATTTTTAATTTAGCTATTCTACTAATTTCTTAAATTTAGTTCTTATGCTGCCTGTTTAAGCTCAGAAATGTTGACACGGAGATTAGGGATGTATGTCAGAAAAGAGAGGCCAAAAAGGGAGCCAGAACTGGTATGACAAAATATGGTCATGCCTGGACAAGAAACACAGTCTGAAAGATCAAGCTCCTAGGTTACACTCTCTTTCTTTCCATTTGGTTTTCTTTCTTTATAATCATTATGAAGATGATGGGGGAATGAATTCCCCTGGAAACATACCGCCTGAAAACCATCACATTAGAAACAACCTTTTACCTTTTTCTCCTGCAAGCTACCATGTCCGAATCACTGGGGAAAACATCAGATACCATTGAGAAGAATGACAGTCTTCCTTTTCTGTTACTGGTGCATTGAGCTTCTTCCTTTGTAGCCAAGTGACATTTCTTTCCTGTTGTTTTTTTAAAAAAAAAACAGAAAGCAAAATTCTGTGCTGCTTATTGGTATAGGTCAAGGATTAGACTTGGGTTTGCACTGTACATTCTTCAGAGTATTGCCCAGGCAGAAAGCGCTGATTGCGAAGCCTAATTTTGACTCCCCTTCTCTGAGGATATTGGACTTTGACACCCACACAGCCAAATCTCAATGCTATGATCCTGTTTCCTGTTTTGCTGGTAACTTTGACTCTAGATTCAATTTTCCCTGGTTCATCAGCCCTGAAGCCTTGAATTTCTACACAGTGATCATATTCATCATTTCCTAAATGGTCAGGGAATAGACTGTTATTAATGGAACCAAAGGACTGAGAACAAAGATAGGCTCAGTTGCATAACAAGACAAAAAGTAAGCAAACAGAAGCCCTGGTCCCTAGAGAAAGGGGTTTTAAACATGCCACTAGCTGACAGTTTCCCACTCTCCAGTGTTCCCTATTTTTCAGAGAGTCCTTAAACTATCCTAAATTAGTTTACAAATTATTCCTGTCACCAGACTTATTCATTCTCAACCTTCCTGAAAGGGTTTTAGTGAAGATTGTCTGCCGGTGATGAAGGCATCTAATAGATTTATTTCTCTCAATATCTACAGAGTCGCTTCATCCGAGTAGAGTGTGGGGCATGCTGGACTCTTGCAGAGTGCACAGCCCATTTGTCACTGTCCATCTCCCTGTGCCATGTCCGATCCGTCCTTCCCCTGCCCTCTGGAGTTCCCATCTGGACTTTCAGAGATGTCTCAGCCATGTCCTACCTGTTTGACAGAACACATATCTGCCTTTCGAATACAGTGTGATATGATTTAGAGAAATTTATTCCTCAAAGACCATAAAACCAAAGACAATACTTTATAATTAATAGATTTATCGCCATGTGTTTACCTTCCCTTCAACACAGTCATTGAGATTTATTTCCCATCCTACAAACACATGAGCATCGGGTCCATTATTTATGGAACTTTTCAGGAAAGTATTGCCACAGACTCTGAGAAAATAAACACTGCCCTGCCTGTTCCCAGCCTTGTTTCTGGCCCTTTCTTCACCGTGTTGCAGGTCACGGACCCTTGCTCCAGTCTCAGACTAAGTCACCACTTCTCTAATCCACCACTCAGCACACCCTCTTTTTTTTTGACAAGGTTTCTCTGTGTAAATTTGGCTATCCTGGAACTCACTCTGTAGATCAGGCTGGCCTCGAACTCACAGAGATTCACCTGCCTCTGCCTCCTGGGAGCTGGGACTAAAGGCGTGTGTCACCACACCTGGCTCTACCTCAGTTCTTTAACATGAAGTTCAGCCCCCTCCGTGACTTTTTCCTTCTTCGACGCTAACTTTATCTTTCAGTACACCATCTGCCTCTCTGGCAACCTGAACACCAACCGCCCAAGTGACTGTAGTTTATCCAAATGAGAGTCTTGTACAAAGATGCACTCCCCTACCTCCAAGGCTTTACAATGCAGACAATTGTACTCCCAAAACTGATCCTCTTGCTTCTCCTTTAAGGGACTCTGACTTTGTATGGCTCCTGTCTTTTGCCAGTGCCTTTGAGGGATCCCTTGATTGTCAAGGATAGACTAATTTCCACATAGTCCTGATGCTTCCTTTCATGGAATCAATGAGTTCAAATGTATTGGCCTAGGTTCATTTTCATCTTTGTTCTCAGCTCTAAGTAAATATCTTCAAAGTGGTGACTGAATCTAACAAATCCCTATAGTTTAAGCACCTAGGGCAAAATCTGCAAAATATCTGATTTGTTCAACTTGAGTGTAGCACTGTGAGTGAGAACTTTTCTAGAGGTGATAATAGACCCTATTCTAAGGGATCTTCCAATTTTGATGAATTGACAACAATTTTTTTATGGTTTTTCGAGACAGGTTTCTCTGTACCCTTGGAGTCTGTCCTGGAACTAGTTCTTGTAGACCAGGCTGGCCTCAAACTCACAGAGGTCCGTCTGGCTCTGCCGTCCAAGTGCTGGGATTAAAAACATGCGCCACCACCGCCTGGCTGAATTGACAACACTTTTTAAAAATCCATGAATAAAAAAGTAAAATTAATCAGAATTGGATACAATGCTACATTATCATACAAATAATTACCATAGTGATGAGTCAGGAAAGAGCACCACAGACTACATTTCCAGTGAGAAGAGATAGCAAAGGGGTGTAATTGGGGCTAGAGTCTAGATTTGTGTCTTCAACTTTCCTAATGCTGTGACCTTTTAATACAGTTCCTCATGTGTGGTGACCCCAACCATAATGTTATTTTCATGACTATTGTATAACTATAACTGTAATTTTGGTGCTGTTATAAATCATAAAGAAAATATCTGTGCTTTCTAAAGGTTTTAGGTGACCCCTGTGAAAAGGTTGTTTGACCCCTAAAGGGGTTACGACCCACAGGTTAAGAGACTTGGCTAATGAAAATGAAATTAGAAATAGGACAGAATCTAATGACCTAGGGAAGGCAAAGTCCAGATGGAAACATTTACATATAAGAGATAATAACTAGTTCATTAAGTGTGCATGGGATGGAAGAAAGAGTTATGTGACAAATTTATTCAATCTAGTAACCATAGAGCTTCCATCATGTCAGGCACTGACTGACTTCAACACGCGAAAGGTGGCAAACTAAGTAGCCTGAATTCTGCTCTCATGGAGTTTATCCTCCATTGAGGCAATAAATATGACATGTAACTAAATAGTCAATCACACAGAAATATGTTTGAATACAGGACTTGCTGAGAATGCATTTGAAAACTATTGCATTCGCTACTAAAATCTAGAAATCCTGAATTCAGAAATATACATGATCTCAAGGGTTTTAGGGATGGGTAGCTTAACATAGAAGCAATACCCTGTGGGGGGATGAAATAAGATCAGGAATATAAGAGGAACTGGTTTGTCATGTCAGGGAGGGTGTTCAGGTGGTCCTCACTGGAGAGATGGGATGCAAGCATCTCCATCCACAAAGGTGAAAGAGTAGTCAAGCAAATAAGCAAGGAAAGAGAGTTTCAATCAGCAGCAAAGGAAGGTGGGAAAATCTGGAGACAGACATAACCAAGGCAAGCAACAACAGCCAGAGCAGTCTGATCCTACGGATCTCTAAGCCACTTCAAAAGGAGAGGCCGCACGTGATCTAACTTGTATTTTAGAAGCATTGTCCCTATTGCTGGGCTGAAAAGAAACTAAAGAAAATTAGGACTTCTGTTATGATTTAGAAACAAAACTGTCCCCAAAGCTTATGTGTTGAAGTCTTGGTCCTCAGCTGCTGGGGCTATTGAGAGCTGATTGTTCCATGAGGACACCAACTTCGACCGTGAATTAATGTGCCAAAGAAGAGCAGAAGGACCTTTAAGGAGATGGTGCCCAGTTAGAGTAATTGGGCCACAGGGGCCAGGGGCATGCTTTTGAAGATACATCTTGTGCCCATACGCTTTCTTTCTCTCCTCTTTTCTTATTTTCTTCTTTCTTTTCCTCCTCCTCCTCCTCTACCTCCCACTACTCCTTCTTCTCCTTCTTCCTCCTTCCTGATCACCATGCGGAGAGCAGCTTTGCCCTACCACACACACTGGCATGATGTTTGACGTCGCCACGGCTTAAGAGCAATGAAACTAGCTGACCCTGGGCAGAAAACAATTTAAACTTCCTCCCTCAAGTTGTTCTTCTCCGGTATTTATTAGAGACAGAAAAACTGACTAATACAAGGGGAGTCACAGAGAATTCTTAAGACTTCATAATAACCGTCTGAAAGGATGGTGACTCTGGCAAGGGTAGTGGGAGATGGTGAAAGAGACTCAGATTCTGGATAACTTTTGAAGATAGCGACCATGAGATTTCTTAACAAGATGGGCACAGGTGTAAGAAGAGAGTCTCAGATGACTGCAGAATTTGGGACCTGGCCTATGGGAGGATGCAGATGCTGCTGTTTGAAATAGGGAAGAGTAGAGATGAAGTTTATCTGAGGGGAAGAGAGTGGTAGGAAGTGGGTTTGTTTATGTTATTTTGAAAATTTCATCAAAACTTCCAAGTGATAAAATGGAGGGCTGGAGAGATGGCTCAGTGCTTATAAAACTGCCCCATCCGACCCCACCCCCAGAGGACCTGAGTTCAATTCCAGGTACACACATGGCTCACAGTTTTCTGTAACTCCAGGCTCCGAAGATCTGACTCCATTTTCTAGCCCCTGAGGGCACCATGCCTGCAAGTAAAGACAAAATGCCCATACATATAAAATTAAAATGATATTTTTTAAAAAAAAAATAAATGTGGTAAGATGAATAGAGTTGGTCTAGAGTTCATAAACTAAGTCATGCCTGAGGATAAATCTGAAGATTATTAACATTAAATCACTGCCAAATTTATATCCATGTGGCCTGACTATAACTTAGTATGTAAGCTGAACACAGAAGACAACCAAAGACTGCATATTTCAGCAGAAGGTATATATGAGGTGGGAAGGGAATGTTCGGGAAGGTAGGTATATGTCTATAGGCTTAAGCAGCATCCCTACAACAAGCCATCTCAAGCTGCCTAAAACTCAACAGTGCAGGAATGCCTCCAGTGAGCCCTGTGCATGCATGGGTGGAGAGGTGGAAATAGAGTACCTTAAGAAGTGAATGCCCTCTTCCTGGTCTGTAAGGCATTAGCAAGGAATGGAAACAAGAATTTACCAGAGTACCCCAGCCCTCCAGTGCCTAATGTATTCCTGGCAGGATTCAAATCAACAGTAAAAGCATGACATTCAGACCTAATTCTCGTTCCCACAGAGCGGGAATAAATGTAATAAATACTTTCCATTTCTATTATAATAAGCATCAATTATGTTAACAATGGTATTTGATGCTGTGGTTAGGCAGCCTTTAAAAGCTGCCAGGCCCTGTTCCAAGTGTTTTATGCTTGTTAACTCATTAGTCCCCACAAACGCATGAAGTAAGTAACAAACGAGTTAAGGATTTTGCCTTTCTCACATGTTGGTACTACAGCCTGGATTTAAACTACAGCATTTTGATGCCAGACTCTACTAACTTAATCATTCTGAGTCCTTCTTGGAATACAGATCAATATCTGCTATGAATTGGTTGTGGTAAATTCCAAATATGTATCTCAACTTCTTCAAGGCAATAAAATGACCAACTGAAAACTGACAGAATAGCTAGGTTTAGTCAGAGGACACAGACTCAAGTTCCTGTCCTTAACCAAGCATCTGTGTCTGTATGGACAATTTAAGGCCTTTGGACCTGACGTTTCCTGTGCTCACTTGAACCTAATATTGAAGGACTGTGCTGCTCTGCATGGAAATAGCCCCCATTTGCTTCATAACAAATGTGAGGAGAAACTCTCTAAGAACAAAGTGTCTTTGTTACAATGACACTGACCCCACTCTATAGAGTGACAATGTGGTGGTTTGAATAAGAATGGCCCCCAGAGACTCATATTTGAATGCTTGGTCATCAAGGAGTGTCACTGTTAGGAAGTGTGAACTTGTTGGAAGAAGTGTGTCTCTAGGGGTGGGCTTTGAGGTTTCCAATACTCAAGCCAACTCCAGTCTCTCTCTCTCTCTCTCTCTCTCTCTCTCTCTCTCTCTCTCTCTCTCTCTCTCTCTTTCTCTCTCTTCCTGCTGCCTGCTTATCCAGATGTAGAACTCTTGGCTTCTTCTCCAGAATAAAAGGACCGTCGCCTTTGCTGTGAGCTCCTGTATTAATCAGTATTCTATTGCTGTAAAGAGATACCATGACCATGGCAACTATTACAAAGGAAAACATGTAACTGGGGCTTGCTTACAGTTCAGAGGTTTAGTCCATTGTCACCGTGGCAGGGAACATGGCAGCATGCAGGCAGACAAGTTACTGTAGGTGGAGCTGTGGTTTCTACATCCAGATCTACAGGCAGCAGGAAGAGAGAGAGAGAGCCAGAGGGTTTGGCTTGGACTTCTAAAACCTCAAAGCCCACCCCCAATGACACACTTCCTCCAACAAGGTCACACCTTCTCCAACAATGCCACACCTCCTAATCCTTCCAAGTAGCACCACTACCCAACAACTAAGCATTCAAATGTGGGAGTCTATGGGTGGGGGTGTTTTTATTTACACCACGGCACCACCTTTCAGATTTCAGTGGCATGGCACTTGAATTTCTCAGAAATGTTACCTAGAAGGGAAAGAGATGACACAGGAGAGAAACAGATCTTCTTTACCTCCAAAATAAGCTGGGAAATAGCTTTCAATAAAAGAATTCTGGGTTTCGCTGGTGGTGGTTTAAAACAGGCTAATATGTTGAGGGGCTCTTCTCTCAACAAAGATCCCAGATATTATGTTTGAGAGAAGCAAATGGGCCAATTAGCCCAATCAAAACTTTGTCAGCCATCTGGCTCAGCCGGAGGTAGGACATTAAAGAATGCTGGAAAGAAAGAAAGAAAGAAAGAAAGAAAGAAAGAAAGAAAGAAAGAAAGAAAGAAAGAAAGAGAGAGAGAAAGAAAAAAAGAAAGAAAACTGTGTGTGATACAATTCAATCCTATGAATAGAAAAGTGGGCTGCTAGAAACTCACAAACTCCTTTTCTGTATTTGTGAAAATTAAGAGACTTAAATCATAAATAATCTTCAAGATATCCCTTAGTGAGCCAACTATCAACCCTAGTAGCAGCTACTAAACACACTATTCTTCCTTATAAACTCAGAGTGTGTCTGTAATTTTTTATTAACATCCAGAGCATTCTTGGCATTTATCTAAAGATGTATCAGTAAGAACAGGACTTTGATAAAAATTAATCGGGGCTTTTAATATCCACCTAGTCATTTTTTGTTTCTCTGACATGCAGAGACTTAGATCTTAGACTTAGATGGAAAATACTCTGTCATTTTCCTTTGCTACCTTTCATTTGTAAAAAGTAATTTGCAGAGAAATGTGTAGTTGTCCATTTGTCAACAGAAAGAAAATCAAGATTCCTCTTAAATTCTGCTTTCTTTTTATTTTATATGGTTTTTATAGATAAGGCTGACATATAATGAACTGGATATAAAACATACAATTTGATGTTTTCAAAATACTAACAAAAAGACACTATGTCAAAGTGTTGAAATATTTTATTACTACCCCAAACTCTCTAGTACTTCTTTTCAGTTCCTCACTTTCTCTTTTCTTACCCCTCTCCATCCTCAAGAACTGTTTAATCTGCAATTTTTAGAGTCTTATACAGATGAAATGATACTGTTTGTAATATGTTTTTGTCTGGCTTCTTTCATGCAGCATAATAATTTGGGGAATGCATCCCCATAGTATATATAGTTCATTTCTTTTTTATAGCCAGTAAAAATACTCCACAGTTTATTGATGTATTTACCTTTTTCTGGGTATTTGGACAGTTTTGACTATTTGAGATAAAATTGGCATATGTATGATATAGATTTCTATGCACACATATGACTGAGCTTGATTTTTTTATATAGGTATTTTGGCATAACTACCCAGAGTAAAACTGTCTTTCACAGGTATATGACAAGAATTTTTGACAGGTGGCCAAGGCCATTACCCGGGTGATTATGCTATTGTATACTCCCAACAAGAATGTACTGGAGTTCCAGTTTCTCTGCATTCTTGTCAACACTTAATATTTTCCATAGTTTTAATTGAAGCCATATAATAAGTGGAGCCCCACTTTCATGATCTTTGAGTTGGGAAATGCCTATGCAAGGATTTGGAACATCAAGGATCCTGTGGTTCATGGGTCCCTAGTATACTGAAGAGAATTTGGTCCCTCTGTTATACACCCCCCTTCAATGCTCACACACTAGACCTGCCTCTCAGCGGCCACACCCTTTACTCCTTCATTTTTCCCAGACCCCCAAAGGAAGATACTATAATCGCTGTTCCTGACTTTCAGCACAGAGACAGTCACCCAACCATGGTTAGTATACTATCACAAGACACACAGGAGGTCCCTGGTCAGTTAGTTAAGAGGAAAACATGTTTACATCTGCATCTTCTAGCAGTGAGTCTGGTGGAAGACGAACTCAGGAAAAAGTTTATTTCCCGGGATGAGCCGGTGACTTAATCCTGGAAAGACAGAGATACATCTTGCTTCACTTTACTGACATCTTTGACTGTATTTAAACCATCTGCCTGAATGAGCATTCCAGCTCTTTCCATAGCTTTGTGGTTACATAACTCTTGCTCATGCCTTTTGATACAAATATGAATTCTCATTAGTAAAATTTTACACATTTGTTTTCAGCACATTCCCAGTCTCTCATTGCAGACACACTCTCTACTTAACAAAGTGCCTTAGACCCCATAGCTAATTATGCAGTTTAGGAGAATGAGTACCCAGGCACTAGACCCCGTATTCCTTCTGCTCCAGCACTGTGTGTCAATGGGAAAAGAGCAAAGTCGGATCTGAATTTGAAACCCAGCTCACTTTCCTCTCACCTTTGCTCCTATCAATGAGTCACTGTGATGTGTTAGGCTCTGCCTTCCGAGTAAAGTGATTGCCAGAGAGTTTAACTAAAGCACATCCACGGCAATCGAGGTACAGGACAAACTCACAGCATGCTATTCTTATTTCCAGACAGGTACCAGAGCACTCAAGAAACCAGATGCTTGCCTTTCAGTTACCAGACTTAGGAAAGTTGAGGAGATGATACACTGTAAAGTCCTTTGAACACTAGATGGAAAGACATACCCAGGGTCCCAGAGTGACAATTGCCCCTGCTGGAGCAGAATAATACTTCAGCCCCATCCACCTGTAGAAAAGCACCAGTGTGAAGAACCACATACAACTTCATAGGCATTCTTAAAATTTTGACTTAGCTCCTAATATATTATTCACTTATTTCTAAAGGAAGGTGGTTGGAGTCATTATTTTCTTCCATGCCTGCTTCAGGACCACTGACTGACAGCTACACTCAAAGCCCAGGGAGCGAAGAAAGGAGCATTGCAAATGCTTTGGGCCTTCAATTGAGAAAAAAAACCCTGTGAGTGTGGAGGAGGAGTCCATCAGGTTAAGAGGAGGGCTTGTTTACATCTGCTTTGCTCAACACTGGGTCTGGCGGAAGGGATACTGAAGAAAGAGAGAGCTGGTTGAATTTAGATGAACCTGTGACTTTATCTTTGCATAATGAAGATGAGATTGGAATCTCATCTTCTAGGCCTGCTAGTTCTCTGTTATGTGGAAGCTCAAGAAAATTTGGAAGAGAGACAGAGAGAAGAGAGCAGCAATGAGGAACTCAGAGGTAAGCTGACAAGCCATATGATCTTGAGACTCTCTGGTTTCAAATTGCATTGCTGTTGTTTTCTTGGTTTATTTGTTTTTGTTTTGTTTTACTCTTTTGGCTCTTTACTCTTTTGAAGGATCCAAAATAAATACACTACACATGGAAGTTTATTATTACTTATGGATGTCTGCCTTTAGTTTGGCTTGTTTCTAACCAGCTTTTCTTAACTTAAATTATCCCATCTACCTTTTGTCTCTGGACTTTTATCTTTCTCAATTCTATATACTTTCCTTTCCATTTTACTCTGTGGCTGGTTGTGTGGCTGAGTGGCCCCTTGTGCTCTCCTCCTTTCCTTGCTCCTTGATCTCTCTCCCCAGATTTCTCCTCCCATTTATTCTCTCTGCCTGCCAGCCCCGCCTATCCTTTATCCTGCCTTTCTATTGGCTTTGAAGAGCTCTTTATTTGACTAATTGGATGTTTTAGACAGGCAAAGTAACACAGCTTCACAGAGTTAAATAAATGCAACATAAAAGAAAAGAGTACAACACATCTTTGTATCATTAAACCATTGTTCCACAGCATAAACAGGTGTAACATATCATAAAATAATATTCTACAAGAACTCTCTGGGTCACAAAAAAAAACAGTTAAAAGAAAGTCAACATATAAGTGAATTGGGGATAGAGAGACTAGAGCAACGGCCCCATTGCATCCTTCTCTTGTAGAGGGCATGGGACCCACATAGTAGCACGCAACCATCCAAATTCTAGGCATGCATTGCTGCACAGGCATACATACAAGCAACATACTCATAAAATAAAAATAAATAACTTTTTAAAGCACTGGGGGCTCTTCTTCCGCAAAGCATTGGTTTCGTTATAGTCACTTTATCCTTAGGAAATGTCTTGCTCTCTCATTCCTTGTAATTGCAGACTGTTTCTAATGCCCCTTGTTTATTTAATTAAGCATGTTTTTGCTTCAGGGATAATACTGGCTTCCCAATGTCTCAGTTAATAGGTTTTTTAATATTTTAAATTCTCAGTTAGGCCTGTTTTCCTTGGCCTTGTTCCACTAAAATTAATCTTTCCTAGTGTTGTGGTAAAGTTGTGGCAAAGGCCAACACAGGATCCAGATCACTACAGAGTGATGAGCTGGCCTCCAGATGTGGCCTCTGGCCAAGAGAGTCCAGGTGTTTTGCATTAGAACTGGAATGCACTGTGTTCCTGGTGTGACATTTTCAGATGAAAATGAGCCTTGGGCTAATGAAGTGAGAAATGGCTGTGTCCAGGAAGGCTAACAGAACAGTTTCGGCCTCTGAAATGGCTATGCCTGGCTGAAGCCCCTGCCATATCACCCTTCTAAATAATCTAGTGGTTTCTGGTTGCTAGAAAAGCGGTTGGTGAAGTTTCCTCTCAGCCTCTTTCTTACTTCTTAACTCGCATGAGCCAAAGATGGAGACAACATTAGAAAGCCGACTGTTTTCTTAGCAGCTCGGTTTTGCCAGAAAGCACTTTGGAGGTACAAAGTGAATTCAAATAGTCTGTGATGACAAGAACACATTGAGCTGGAGCACATGTTTAGTCTCTAGGATATTTTGGTGCCTGTTTGATAGCTAAAAGAGCTGATACCCAAGAAGTTAATTAAGGTCCTCGAAAATTACAGTTATTGATGGCCAACCTCTGGAGGAAAATGTTTTCCAGCTACATTCTCTCCCAGTCCTTTTCCACCCTTCCTGCTTCACCCTTCCAGTTTCTGTATTTTTAAATTGTAAAAACACTACGAAAGGTAGAGACTTTAAGTTACTTAAGACAAATATCTTTGTAATAACTCTCTTGGTATGAACTTTTTGCAGGAAGCTGTTACCCCATGCAGCATATAAGCATGTTTGCACAAAAGACTGACATGGGCTTGCTCAAGGCACGGCAAGTTGGAGCAGGACCGAGCTCCTCCCCTTATATCCAAATGCAGCCAGATAATCCAGAATAGGGGAACAGGTTACCAAAAGTCCACCAGGGAGAGGTCTTGTTCTCACTGTTAGAATATTTACTAAGAGACCAAGCTACACAATTATCACACACATGCAGAGGACCTAGGTCAGTCCCATTCAGGCTCCCTCACTGTTGGGTCAGTGTCCATGAACTTCCATTAGCTCAGGTCAGCCATCTCTGTGGGTGCCCCCTTCATGAACCCTCTGGCAGGTACATAAAACACATTGAAAAAAAATGTTATTTAAATAAAAAAATAGGAAATAAAAGTTATGCACTAAATATGGAATTTTAAAAAATGTACAAAGTTATTAAATACACACAAGAACCACTGGCAGGCCAGTAGCATAACCAACATCAAAAACGGGTAGTGAAGTACCTGTAGTCCAGCTCACAGGATTCTGAAAGTCACCAAAGCCTCCTCTATGTAGACACTGCTGTGAGGGCTGGCACTAATCCCTCACACAGCCCTGTGAGTCCTGGTATGTACAAGACACTGCAGGTGAATAATGGCTGCAGTGCTTAAGCCCAAGCCAGTCAGAACACAAGTTGAAATGTGAATTCTTCCAGTAATGCAAGTTCTTAATAGCTGGTGAATTAGAGTGGATATCAATATCCTCTGCCTATTCTTCACTACCTGCATTATTTATAAAAACTAGATGGAAGGGCTGGAGCTGGATCAGGAGTTATGAGCCCTAGCTGCTTTCCCAGAGCACCCAAGTTCACTCCTCAGCACCCACATGGTAGTGCATAACCACCTGTTAACTCCAGTTTCACAGGATCAGGTAAACTCTTCTAGCTTTCTCAGACACAAGACATGCACATGGAACACATATGTACACCAGAAGGATATAATATTACCTAAGTAAACAGGAAGTGCCGTGTAAGCAACTTCCAAAACTCTAGAATGGGTAGAGAAATCTTGCTGCCTGGACAGTCACCCAAATACAGTGCTTCTGTATCATTGAAACATTCATTTTCAGCCTACAGGTCTATTGTATCCAGTAGACGTCTCATGAAGCAGGAAATCCAAGATCTGTTCTGCTTTGTAATGGCAAAGTCCATTAGTTGCTTTCTTCTGCATCCTGTAGAATGTCTGGCAGACTCTTTTATGAAACAGAAACCCCAAAGGACCACCCCACATTTAGGGAAGTTTAGCAATTTTTTTTGTGGGTCCTGCATGTACAGTCTATACAGCATAACATCAAACATTCCAGGCAAGAGCAGTTTCTTCCCCAAATGGCCCCCAAACTCTGTAAGGAGCCTCTTTTTTTGTCCATTCTTCTCTTGAAGTGGTGTGGGAGAATTGTCTGTATTCTGTCAACCATGTATTTTAATAAAATGCTGATTGGTCAGGCAGGAAGTATAGGTGGGTCAGCCAGACAGGAAGTAGAGGCGGGGCAATGAGAACAGGAATATTCTGGGAAGCAGGAAGCTCCCTCTGTCATTCCTGCCCAGATCTCCGAAGAGGCACCATGTGAGCTGACAGCTGAACAAAGTACCAAGCCATATGGCTAAAATAGATCAGAATAATGAGTTAATATAAGTCATAATAGCTAATAAGAAACCTGCGCTAATGGGCCAATCATCTTTATAACTTATAGAGATCTCTGTATGTTTGATTTTCTCTGGGACTTGCCGGTTGTGGGGTACTGGGCGGGAACAGATACCCCAACAAACCGGCCCTCATTTTACATTGAAGTAGATTGGTGCTGCCAGAAGCAGATGTGTCTCATATCATCAAAAGTCCTAAGTTCTTAAAATATTAATTCTTAAAATATTTTAAATGCCATATTCCATAGGTCCTTGGTGTTGTAATTTGAGCAGCGGGTCACTTTGTTCCATTCCCCATCCCACCCCGCGCTAGCTTAACTCCCGAAATAACCACAGAGAAATTATATTAATTAAATCACTGCCTGGCCCATTAGTTCTAGCCTCTTATTGGCTAACTCTCCCATATTAGTTTAGCCCATTTCTAATAATCTATATATCACCACGAGGTGGGGGCTTACTGGGAAAGATTCTAACCAGTGTTTGTCTCAGGCAAGAGAAACACGGCATCTGCCACATTGCCTTCTTCCCAGCATCTTGTTCTCTCTACTCTGCCCACCTAATTTTCTGCCCTATTAAAAGGCCAAGGCAGTCTATTTATTTAACAAATGAAAGTAACACATAGACAGAAAGACCTCCTACACCACCTTGGAAAGTTTGAAGATTATCTATCTAACTGAAATGTATCTCTGTATATCTAGAAAACCTAACAAACATGGCTACAAGCCTGATCTTCACAGATGACTACATATCAACCTATATTTCTTAATTATACACTACATTTTTAAATGGGCAACACAAACACAATACCTTAATCAAGAGCAGAAATATACATATAATAAAATTGACCTAAAATTTATATCAATAGACCAAGATCCATACCAATGCAAAGTATACATCTCTATAGAATATCCTTTTTTAAATGTAAACAAACATTTATAAATAACCATTTAGGGAATTTGGACATAGTTCTCTAAACTGTTTCCTGCTTTTTGTTGGGCTAAGTATTTTCTTTTGAGGAGTTTTCACGGAGACCTTTTGGGTGGTCTTGGTCTATCAAACCACATTATTCTGGAAAGATTCCACGGGTTCTCATCTTCTATGGAAACAAAAGCAGAACTTCTTTTGCAAAGCAACATATCCTTAGACCAAAATTTTGAAGTCAAGAAACCTTTAATATATTTAGCTTAGCAAGTCCCAGAATCAAATGTCTCTCTGCAGTCAAAAAATTCAAATAAAACACAATAATATGCATAATACAAACTCTCTGTAAATATTCAATCTTAGAGTTCTGGAGTTTTAGAATTCTAGAGTTTTGGAAGTTGTTTATAATGTGTGCTTTTTTTCCTTTGCTCATTTAATATATGACTGTTTATACTCTGTCTCTTTAACGACTTTATTTCTAATGATTTACTTCTTTTTATAACTCTCTATACTCTTTTTCTTCTCTTTCTCTCAAACTTACGTACATTTATCCAACACTGTGATCCATTTAGAGGTCTTTTTTAACCTAAATCTGTCTTTATTGTATATCAATAATTATTTTCTGACCAGAAGTGCCTTTTTTAATGCTAAGCAGGTGTGGCTAGGACCAACTCCATGTTCCTGCCTGCTTCCTCCACCCAGTCCAACATGGTGGAGGCATGTTCACTGACTCTGAGACTGGCAGGTGGGAAGTAGGAGCCACACTCATCACCTCAACTCTGGTAATCACTTGACTCTTGCTGCCACTAAGTAATTTGCAGCATGTTGCCCACAAAGCCCATTCAAGTGTTCAGTTCCCTGAAAGTGCCAGAGTTCATGCTGGTAGCATGGATCAGGAAGCAGCAGTTTCAAAACCACATGTTTTTCTTCTGCTACCTCTGAATCAGGAAAAGCTCTCTTAAAGGAGTCACAGCACTCTTACTGGCTACAAGCAAGCAGAGCCCATCTGAAAAAAATGCTCTCTCAAGTTGTATGGATGTAATCACCCATGTTGGCACCAATTTGTTGGGGGAGGCTAATCAGTCATTACCAGCAGCTCAGACCCAAAATAATTACTCAAAAACTATATTATTTGCAATACTATTTGGCCAATAGCTTAAGTGTATTTCTAGCTAGTTCTCATATTTTAAATTAACCCATTTCTATTACTTTATATTTTACCACAAGGTTCATGGTTTACTGGTAAGGTTCTGGTGCATCTGTCTCCAGCAGCAGCTACATCTGACTCTGCCTACTTTCTCCCAGCATCCAGGTTAGTTTTCCCGCCTAGTTCTATTCTGTCCTATTACAGGCCAAAGCAGCTTCTTTATTCATTAATAAAAGCAACACATATACAGAAGAACTTCCCACACCAAGCTGAAATCAGTAATTACACTTGAGCTGAATTCCTGGAGTGAAATTAAAGGGACTGCAGAGAGTCAGCAGTTCCATGTTATTAGCACTTGATAAATATTTCCAAAGTTTTTCTCACCCTTTGTCTACTGACCCTCAGGCAGTCTGTTAAACAGCATGCAGTGCTCCCCATGGGCATCGCTGACACTGAACCATAAGCTAAGTCACTGACTGCCACACAGGAGATAAGGCTGCATCCTTCTCCTATGGCACTAAATGAACCAGAATCAACTATGAAGTACAAGCATTAGAAAACTGCTTTACATTTTTTAAAACAGGTAATTCTATTGAGAGAGTAGATTATAACTATAAAACTAGCCAATAAGACTTTCTTTTATACTACTAATAGCTAAGTAAAATAAAATCTACACTATCTTAGAAGAACTAAATCATGATTTTTATATCATATTTACGGGTTGTGTTTCTGGTGCTTAAGAAAAAATCCTTTGCATCTGATAAAACTTGTAAAAATGAGGTTTTTTTTCTAGTGTTCCTACAGATGGTAAGCATGCCATTTCATTTTTTCTCCATTTGCCAGTGTCAACTGACTAATATACATAATGATTATACATAATGTACATAATGACTAATATATACATAATCCATAGACTTAAAACATATTTTTAAAACTGAGTAATTTTTCCCTTAGGCAATTTGAAACCATTTTTAACAATGTGAAAATGGGACTGAGGCAACGACTCAGAGAATAAAGGGTCTGCTGTGCAAACATGAGGACCTGAGTTCAAACCCCAGAATGTATGGTTAAAACAAAACAAGATAAACTGGCAAATTAACATACTTTAGTAACTGTAGCACTAGCAGGAAGGTGAAGACAAAGCTTATAGGCTAATTAATCCAACCAAGTCAATATTTCAGTGAGAGATTCGACCTCAAAATAAAGGTAGAGGGCTGGAGAGATGACTCAGCCATTAAAGGCTAGGCTCACAACCAAAATACAAAATAAAGGTTGAGAGCAATTTCAGAAAGAAACCAAATACCAACCTTAGGTTCCACATATACAATCCCCCACCCACATACATGCAACACTACACACACACACACACACACACACACACACACACACACACACACATACAGACAAACACAGACACACACGCAATATCACACACATGCACATGCAGACACACACACAAAGATGTAAATCAGACTTCTGTTATTGGTCAGAAACTCAACAAAGTAATGATGGCTGCTAAAGATGATCTGCTGAAACTTTAACCCCAATTTTAATTTTTCTATTATTTGTTTGTTTGATGTGTACCACATATGTGCCTGTTTCCCATGGAGATCTGAAGAAGGTATCAGGTCCCCTGGAACTGAAGTTACAGATGGTTGTCAGCCACTGTGTGGATGCTAGGAATTGAACCCAGGTTTTCTTCAAATCAAATGCTTTTAACCACTGACCCATCTTTCCAGTTCTAAACCCAATATTAACAATTTCGTTCGCAGTAAATAAAAATTAAGCACAAGGTGAAAAAGATGGAACTATTAGTCTATTTCTCAACTTTTTGGCCTTAGTCTATGTAATGTGCAGTCAATTTATCTTCTTGTCAGTACCAAGTGCATCTGCAACTGTCTTAACAACAGACTTTTATATAATTTCCTTTTTGTGGCATTTTCACTAAATGAATAGATGGATCCTGTTAGAAATTTTAGGATTGTGAAAGTTTCTATTAATAATAATTGATATTAATTATGTATTACTTGGCATAATAGAAATGATAAAAAATTTTTCAAGAGTTGCATCTGATTTCCAATCTGGGCTGTGCAATATCTTGGCTTCATGACTTCTGACAAGGAATCTAGCCTCTCTGAGCTTTGGTTCTTCCTATACTCACTTTCCATATAACCCTATCTCAAAAAAACTGACGTGAAATATAATCTGATATCCCAGTGGTTTTCAGGTCCAGCTATGAGGTCACCAGAAGATGAAAGGGAGGAAAGTGAGATCAAGTCTGTCCCCTCCACGCAAATTAATCTCTTCTATGTTCAAGGCTTCTTTCCCTACAGCCTTCTTTGAGGTCCTGAGACCACCCCTTCTCCTCTTACCTTCTGAGCTGAGGAACTTCAGCATCTCCATGATTAACCTTTAGAGGTCTAAGTGTCTCTTCACTAAGGTCATCTCTGTCAAATCCCTTGACGTAACCATCCTTGATCCACCTAAATCATCCTCTGCCATCCTCGCTGGCATAGTTCTCTAGACTGTGCAGGGGCACACCTAACTCGATTTATGGGGCTATTGTGAGAGACAAAACAAAAACAGGGTCGGGCATTTTCTGTCATTCGTTGTATATTTGCTTCCTCAAAATCCCTTGCATCACTTGTAAAGTTTCTTCATGTGAAGAAGTGAATTAGGTGTGTGCTGTGGCATAGATGATCAGTTTTCTGGTTTAAGTTTAAAGTTTCATGAGATATCTGTGTCACAAAGGTATAAGTAATAAGGTGTTGAAAACTCAAGAGAAATTCTACTGTATCAGCAGTCAAGATTTTATTTTCTAGACACACAACACACTAGCCTGCTAGATAGATATTTTATCTTCACATAGATATGTGCATAAATATACATATAAATATTCTTATTTAGACATAAAGTCTGAGCAAGGACACAAGCAGGGAAAATTATTCTGTGTGATAAACTATCTAGATACTGGTGATACATAAATCAAAATTTAAATAAAGAACTTCGATCAAGAAATATTATGGGAGTCTTAGAGATGGTATTCTGATTTCAGAGTGTATCCAGGCTGCTCATATTTTCTTGCAAACCAAGATAAACATGTATATATCAATCTGTATTCTATAGCAAACTCAATCTGGAATTTTCCCTTTATATATAATATTATTTGTTAAATTAACTTGGAATTTTGAAGTACTGCTCTCTTTTTATTGATGCCACATATATATAAATACCTTTCGTACACCAGAATTTGCCTAGCAGGCCTGATATGTAGTCGCTTTCATTACTTCACAAATCATCTGTCTGTTATTATCAAGTACAGATGCATTTATTCAGAGAAGCCACTCTGCACCTTCATTTCAAACACGGGCTTGAGTAGGATTCTAATTGCAACAAATAATAATTGTTTAATTATGTTTAAACAGGCAAGATATTTTAAGATCTCTACATTCATATGCTGTCCTCAGTTGGAAAAAAAAGGAATATTTAAAAAGGAATTCTAAGAGAGGAAAGCACCTATTGTTCTCCTAGGTCATTGGGAGACCACATCCCCCCTTTCCCTTCTGCTGATGTAAGCTAGGTAAAGACTTATCAAGCTTATTGTGTTTATGAAGAATTACACTTCACAAGGATCCCAAGTTCAATCTCTGATGAAGGGTGAGAGTGACGCTTCTCTGTGGATATAAGGATGAGTATTCACAATGCAATTAGAAAGTATACTGATTTATGAAGGTGGCTCTAGGGCGCAGCTGGATAAAGCAATTGACTACTTTTCTGCGTATCACTTTCCAATGCTGGGAGCTAGTCCTCAGGGCAGAGGCTTTCACATCAGTTCCAGCTTAATCCTTCTGAGTTCTGTGTCTATGATGTGATGTGTGATATCTTCAGCAATAGAGACTTAACCTCCAAGTTCTATGAGGTAACCAAGGACAATAGTGATAGCCTGTATTATTCTGGAAGGTTCTTCATCGTTCCTGACAACTTATAGGGAGGTTCCCCATGCCTGACTCTGATTTTTGGTAGATGGTCTATAGTTCTTGAGGGAATCATTATCACCCCAAGTGGCATAACTTCACACAAAACTATGTATTGTGTGTTTACATATACTTGTATTCTTAAATAGATATAAAATGTTTCTCTACAGCCTTTTCAATCATCTTTGTTACTAAATCCTCCTCCCTTCCTCTCCCTCAGTGTTACGCTCCCTTCTTTTGGCACCATATAGAGACTATAATAGAGATCTACAACTGCCTGGGAGATTCCCAACTCCAACTGGCGCATCAACAGCACAACCCCTATACCCAAGGCTCAGGGAACATTGCAGAAGAGGGGGCAGGGCAGAAAGACTCTACGAGCCAGTAGACCAGGACATCTTCTGTGAGATGGTGTCTTCTGTATATTACAGAAAATTTGCACTCATGAAATCTATCAGTATGATCACCCTAAACAAGATTATCACAATGACAACAGTAGTTGACATATCAACAAGGATGGAAGAACTCTCACAAGGTTTCACCCACCGATGAAGAGTGATGTGGGATTCCCTCTGTATGCTGTGAACACCATTGGTTAATAAAGAAAATGTCTTGGGCCTGCACAGGGAATAGAGGTAGATGGGGGGGGGAGAAACTGAATGCAGGGAGAAAGGAGGCAGAGTCAGGGAGAGAAGCCATGTAACCCCGCCAGAGACAGACTCTGGGAACTTTACCTGGCAAGCCACAGCTACATGGCAATAAACAGATTACCAGAAATAGGTTAAATAATATAGTTTCTGTGTGATTATTTCAGGTCTGAGCTGCCGGGCAGCCAGGAAACAAACAAGTGGCCCTCCCACAACAGAAGAACTACAGGCAATTTATGGTTTTTGAGACTGGGATGATCCGTCCTCTCCCTGATTGTTTATCCAAACCCAAATATTCAATCCTACATACATTTGAGTGACACTAAATTGACTTGGACTGCATTTATATAATGCTCTTATATTTACATTTGTATGTATATTCACAGTAATATTAAAGAAGAGGAAGTCATAAAGTTGATAGGGAGTGAGAAGAACACAGGAGGAATTGGAAGTGGGAGAGGGAGAGGTGAGGATGGTGTACCCATGAGAGGTCGTGAATGAAATTTTCAAAATAAATTAATTTCAAAAATAAGAAATTGCAATCCTAACCAAAATGGCAATAATTCATTGAATTCCTATCAAATGCAAATAATGTGCAGCAAAGTTTATATGCAAGACCTCATTTGACCTCTAGGAAACTGATGTTACTTTCTTCAACTCAAGAATGAGAAACTAGGAAGCAATTTTGTCAAAGCACAGAATTTTAAATCTTTCCTTGGGTTCTTGCAGAACCAGGGAGCTTCTTGTCTCTAATTATAGTTTCTCCCCAAATAAACCTCCACATTCTTTCTTCAATATTGGTCCTAGCAAGAAGACTGAGCAGGTAAAGCATTTGCTGTGCAATCATAAGAACCAGAATTCTTAGATTCTCGGCAAGCACATAAGTACCAGCTGGGCCTGGAAGATTGCTTGTTATCAGAGGACGTGGAAGATAGAACCAGGGATCCCAGCAGCAATTGGCTAGCTAACCTTGCCGATAAGGGTGTGCTCCTGGTTCAATTCAGAAACCCTGCCTCAATGACTACACAGAGAATGATTGGGGAAAATACACATACTTGCACTCAAATAAATATGGACACAAATACATACACAAAATACAAATTTCCAAAAGTAAAATGGAAGGTTCAGTAATCAGCTCTCTGCTCCTCCTGTTCCAGAGGCAGCTGCTTCTCCTCACACAGTGCCCGTCTCGTCCCTGAGATGTGATGCAGTGGTGAAGGTCAGAGTGAACAGATTTGTCCATATTGGACATTTGGTTACCAGGACTGCCATTTCATCTAGTAACATGGACATTGCTGTAATCAATGACCCATTCATGGACCTCAATTACATGGTCTACATGTTCACTATCACTCTACCCCTGGCAAGTTCAATGGCACAGTCAAGACTGAGATTGGGAAACTTGTCATCATTTATGGAAAGGCCGTCACCATCTTTCAGAAGTCAGATCCCACCAGCATCAAGTGAGGTGATGCTCATGCCAAATATGTTGTGGAGTCTACTGGTGTCTTCACCACCATGGAGAAATCCGGGATGCCCTTGAAGGGTGAGGCCAAAAATGTCATCATCTTCACCCTTTCTGCTAATGTCCCCATGTTTGTGATGAGTATGGACCATGAGAAGTATGACAATTCACTCAAGATTGTCAGCAATGCTTCCTGCACCATCAACTGCTTAACCCTTCAGCCAAGGCCATCCACTACAACTTTTGCATTGCAGAAGGACTCATAACCACAATCCATGCTGTAGATGACCCCCTGAGAAGTTTTGACGTGGTGACCACGGGCTGCCCAGGACATCATCCATGCATCCACTAGTGCTGCCAAGGCTGTGGACAAGGTCATCCCAGAACTGAACAGGAAGCTCACGGGCAGGGCCTTCCATGTTCCTACCTCCTATGTGTCCATTGTAGAACAGACATACTTCCTGGAAAAAGTTGCCAAGTATGAAGATGTCAAGAAGGTGATGAAGCAGTGAGACTTCATAGGGGCTTATCGCTAAATAGGAATCACTTTTCTCAGACAAGATCTCCTGAGTAAATGGGGAGCATGGGGACCTTGAGGGAGGGTTGAAGGGGAGGGGAGAGGCAGGGAGGGGAGCAGAGAAAAATGTAGAGCTCAATAAAAAAAATTAATAAAAAAGAAAAAAAATCACTTTTTTCTATGAATGAACCATCAGATATGGGGTTCAATCCCAAGTTATCAGCCCTAAACCAGTGTACATAGCAATAACAAAAATGCATATATATGTAACAATAATAAATATATAAGAAGAAGAGTTGGAGATGGAGTAGAGAAAGAAGGAAAGAGTTGGGAGGGAAGGGAGAGAGGATGTAAAACCAATATATTCACATCTTTCTAGTGGTTGGCTGTTTTGTTTCTCTGATCTTCAGTTTTAATCCCAATATCTGTCTCTGGGCTTTTATTATTCATGCTACATTGGCTATTTTGACAGGGGTAAGATGGAATAACAAAGTAGTTTTGATTGACATTTCCATAATGAATAAAGATGTTAATATTTCTTTGTTTCTTAGCCATTTATGCTTCATCTTTCAAGAGGCTACATTTAGTTCCATACCTTATTTTTTTTAATTGGGCTATTTGGTTTTTTTAAGGTCTAGTGTTTTAATTTTTTATACATTTTAGATATTGTCTCTCTATTGGACTTGTAATTGTTAAAGAAATTTTACCATAAGTACACTTAAGCTCATTGACATGGGAGACCAGTTCCTAAATATAACCCCAGTAGACACTGAGAGCAACAAATAGGCTCTGCTGAAACTGAGAAGCTTCTGTAAAGCAAAGAACACAGTCAAAAAGACAAAATGGCAGCCTACGAAATGGGAAAAGATCTCCTACATCAGACAGGTTCTCTGATCTCCAAAATATACAAAGAACTAAAAAAAAATTGTCATCAAAAGAACAAATAATCCAAAAAAATGGGGTGCAGACCTAAACAGAGAACTCTCAACAGATGAATGTAAAGTGGCTGAAAGATAATTAAGGAAATATTTAACATCTTTAGCCACCAGAAAAATACAAATCAAAACAACTCTGAGATTCCATTTTACACCTCTAAGAAAGGCCAAGATCAAAAATACTAAGGACAGGTTATACTGGAGAGGATGTAGCGTAAAGGGAACACTCCTCCTTTTCTGGTTGGAGTGCAAACTGGCACAACCACTTTAGAAATCAGTATGGCATATTCTCAGAAAATTAGTTAAACAACCTACCCCACGAACCAGAAATGACACTTTTGGGTATATACCCAAAGGATGCTCAATCATGAAACAAGGATATGTGCTCAACTATGTTCATAGCAGCATTATTTGTCATAGCCAGAGTCAGGACACGACCTAAATTCTACTCCACTGAAGAATGAAAAAGAAAATGTGGTACATTTACACAATGGAGTACTACATGGTAGAAAAAAATAATGACATCTTGAAATTTGCAGGCAAATGGATGGATCTAGAAAACATCATATTGAGTGAGGTAACCCAGACCCAGAATGACAAAATACTTCGTCACTCATGAGTGGTTTTTAGACATAATGCAAAAAAAAAAAAAGCCTACAGTTCGCATCCCTAAAGAACATAGACAACAAAGACCCTAAAAACAGACATACATGGATCTAATCTAAAAAGACAAGATCTCCTGGGTAAATTGGGAGCATGGGGATCATGAGAGATGGTAGAAGGGGAGGGGGAGGAATGGAGGGAAGCAGGGAAAAATACATAGCTCAATAAAAATAAAATACAATAAAAAATACATAAAACATATAAAAAAGAAATTTTCCCATTCTGAAGGTTGCTACTTTGTCCAAATGATGTCTTTTTTCTTGCAGAAGCTTCTCCATTTCTTAATGCAAAATCCCATTTCTTAACTGTTGTTCTCAGTACCTATGCTAAGGTGTTCTGTTCAGAAAGTTTCTACCTATGTCAATGAGTTCACGACTACTCTCCCTTTCTCTTCTATTATATTTAGGGTATCTAGAATTATATTGAGTTCTGTGATCCACTTGGAATCTATATTCACGGAGGGTGTTAAATATGTATCTATTTGCTTTCTTCTACATGCTGCTACACAGTTTGATCATAACAATTTGTTTGATGATGCTGTCTTTTTTTCAGTGTGCATTACTGACTGCTTTATCAAAAAATCAGTCATTCATAGGTGTTTTGATTTATATCTTGGTCTTCAATTTGATTCCAGTGATCAACATGTCTGTTTATCTTCCAGTACCATCCTTGTTCATTACATCTTTGTCTTATTGTAAATACTTTGAGCTTCTGTGGGCTTGCTGTAAATCATATTTATTATGTTGAGGTATGTCCCATGTATCCTTAGTCTCAGGACTTTTATCATGAAGAGATGCTAAATTTTGCCAAAGGATGCATGTGATGAAATGATCATGTGGTTTTTGTCTTTCAGTCTGTTGTGTGGATTACATTTGTTGATTACATATGTTGACCATCTCTGTACCTAAGAGATGAACCCACTTGATCAAGGTAGATTATCTTTGATATGTTCTTGGATTTGTCTTGCAAGTATTTTATTGAGAGTTTTTGCATCTATATTTATAAAGGAAATTGGTTTGTGACTTTCTTTGTTGGATCTTTATGTGGTTTGGATATGAGGATAATTGTGACCTCATAAAAAGAATTAGGAAATATTCCTTCTATTTCTAGTTTATAGAAGAATAATTTAAGGAGTATTGCATTAACTCTTCTTTGAAAATCTGATAGAATTCTGCACTGAATGCATCTGGCTCTAGATTTTTTTTAAGTTAGGAAACTTTTAGTTACTGCTTTTATTTCACTAGAGGTTATGAGTATGTTTAAATTGATTAGCTGATCTTGACTTAACTTTGATAGATTAAATATATCAAAAATGTTCCCATTTCATTTAGCCTTTCCAATTTAGTGGAGGTTGTGTTTTTAAAATATGCATTTATTACTCTTTGGATCTCTCTAGATTCTTGTGTTATCCCCCTTTTATATGTCTCAAATTTTATTAATTTAGATCTTCTCTGTGTGTCTTTTTGGTTAATAGAGTTAAGGAAGGGTTGATCAATCTTACTGATTTTCCTCAAAGAACCATCTCTTCAATTCATTGATACTGTGTATTGTTGCAGTTGTTATTTGTATTTTATTGATTTTTATCCAGGAATTTGATTATTTCTTGTTATCTACTCTTTTCGGGTGTTACTTCTGTTTTTTGTTTTAAAGTTTTAAGGTGTATTGTTAAGTGGCTAATATGAGTTCTCTCCAGTACTCTTGTAGGCCCTTAGTACTATGAGCTTGCCTCTCTGAGAACCTCTTTTATTGTGTCTCATAGGTTAGAGTAATTTATGTTTTCATTTTCATTCAATTCTAAATAAGTTTAAATTCCTTTCTTAATTATTGTCTTGCTCTATTTTTTATTCAGTAATGAGTTTCTCAGTGTCCATGAGTTTGTATATTTTCTGTTGTTGATATACAGCTCAGATCCATGTTCATCAGATAGGGGTGCAAAATATTGTGCCAATATATTTTTTTTATCTGTCAAGATTTTCCTTGTGTCCAACTATGTGGTCAATGTTGGAGAAAGGTCCATGAACTCCAGAGAAGAAGACATGTTCTTCTGTGTTTGTGTGAAATGTTCTGTAACATTTACTAGGTTCATTTGACATATTATCTCATTTAGCTTCAGCATTTGTTTAGTTTTTGTCTGAATGGCCTGTCTATTGGTGAAACTGTGGTGTTGAAGTCTCCTACTATCTATGTGGAAGACTGATATGTAATTTTATGTGCAGTATTATTTCTTTTGTGAACTTGGGTGCCCTTTGTTTGATGTGCAAATGTTTAAAATTGCAATATCCTATTGATGATTTTTTTCTTTAATGAGCATGTACCGACATTTCCCCTCCTGATTAGTTTTGGTTTGAAGTATGTTTTGTCAGATACTGAAATGTCTACACCTCTTTGCTCCTTGGGTCCATTTGCTGGGATTAACTTTTTCTATCCTTTCACCCTGAACTGATGTCTATCTTCAGTGATAAGGTGTGCTTCTTGTACACAGCAGAAAGATGGATCCCGTTTTCAAATACAATCTGAGAATCTGGTTTTTATTAAGAAATTGAGACAATTGAGGTTGAGAGTTCTCAATGAGTAGTTTGTTGGTTCCTGTTATTTTGTTGTTTCGTGCCCCCCCCCCCAACATACACACACAAACACACATGCACGGACTTTGATTTGCTGGTCTAGGATCATTTATTTCTTGTAATTTTTGTAAGGTGTGGTTAACCTCTTCATGTTGAAGTTCTCCTTCCTGTGCCTTGTGTAGAGCCAGATTAAGTAGATAGATACTACTTAAATATTTTTAATCATGGAATGTTTTCTGTCTCTTTCTATTATGTTGGTAGTTTTGCCAGTATATGCTGTGTTCCACGGAGTTATACAGTGAGAATTCAGATGACAAGATTACTAGGCTGACCCACAGGGATCACACATTCTTATTAAGGACGTCCAAATTGCAGGGCATTGGGGATATTCACTTTTTGAATAACTTCTGTGATTTCTGTAAAATCCCCTTGAAGCCATAGCACACCCTTTTTCATAGTGGAACTCATTCCAAAAGCCCCCAGCAGTTTATTAATCAATTATGAAGCAAAACTCCCTCATGTACTATTATATTGGATGACCTTTTCCCACACCATGGGGCCCTAATGTGAAAATATTCCTACAGTCAAGAAACCTGTGTTCTCACGGTTAAATCTATGCCCATTCTTGAATTTCCTAAACCCATCTGAAGCTTCTGAACTTTTGCCCTCAACCACTGTCAAAGGTAGCCTTCAGTTTGGAAGGCATGGGATGTTTTTCCCAAGGACCCTCCAGTGCTTTTTCTTGTCATGCATTCTTCCACTGAGACAAGCTATTCCCCAAGGGAGGGCATAGATAACAAAGCCAACCCTTCCTGTCATACAAAACATTTACTTAGCTCCTTGTTGCAAGGAGGCCACTTGCTGGTTTCTGGCTACTCATCCCCCAAATAATCACACAGAAACCAAATTATTTAAATCACTGCTTGGCCCATTAGCTCTAGCTTCTTATTGGCGAACTCTTACATATTAATTTAACCCATGTCTATTGATCTGTGTATTGTCATGTGGCAGTGGCTTACCAGCAAAGTTTTAGCATGTCTGTAACGGCGGGGCTACATGGCTTCTCCCTAACTCTTCTTTCTTCTTCCAAGCATTCAGTTTAGTTTTTCTTTCCTACCTCTATTTCCTGCACAGACCCAAGACAGTTTCTTTATTAACCAATGGTATTTACAGCATACAGAGAGGAATCACACATCAGCTCCTACACTATAAGCCAGAACCCACTCTACACCAAAGAGTCTCCCAACTTTGACTGAACACCCCAATATGCAGGAGCAAACCCTAATTTAGGTCTCTCTTCCTGGCATTATTATTAATAGGTTCCCTTTCATTTTTAAAATTTTCATTTTAAAAATAAGAGATGATAAAGTCAAATAACTATATCCCCTGCATATTATTACACTATTCCTCAAGTAGTCCTGTAAAACAAACAGTTTATAAATAAGAAAACCAAGCATCTGGAAAAATATTGTACTTATCCACAATTGCAAGGACAAGCCACTGTGTGGTGGTTTGCATGAAAATGGCCTCCATAGGCCAATAGGGAGAAACACTATTAGGAGGAGTGGCCTTGTTGGAGGAAATGTGTCACTTTGAGGTTTCAGAAGCTCAAGCCAGGCCCAGTGTTGTTCTCTCTTCCTGCCACCTGCAGATCCAGATGTAGAACTCTCAACTCCTTCTCCAGCGCCATGTCTACATGTGTGCTGCCATGCTTCCTGCCATGATAATGACTAAACCTCTGAACTGTAAGCCAGCGCCAATTAGATGTTTCTCTTTATAAGTGTTGTCATGATCATGGTGTCTCTTCACAGCAATGGAGCACTAGCTAGGATACACTTCAAATCCCAAATTCATTCATTCTCTCTGACTGTAGACTGTATTCCTTATATCTCACCATGCATAGCAATAGGTTGTCCTGGACCCTGTAGAAGTGGAAAGCATTTCTTGGTAGGTTTCTCCCATATCTTCCATTTCGCAGTCACAAAGCCATCACCTGGTGAGACCCTCAGTCCCTGAAACATTAAATGCATGTCTGGCCTGTTCCCCTAAATGTAGCTCGATCATGGAACTACAACTTAGCAGTTTACAAGACAGCCATTAATAACTGCAGGCTTTCCATTGAGTGAGAAACCCAAGAGAAATTTTGGTAACTCCACACATCATTGATATTTTGGAATGTGGTAATTTCAAGCTACAAAATCCTTTCAAATAAAGTACCTACACCTATCTAAGAGGGGCATGGAGTTCCTTCTGAAACAGGTGTGGCTATCTAAAGGCAAAAGTGTGCTGCTCATGGTGGTCAGGGAGAGCTGATACACCATACGGCACTCTGTGTTTGTATACACAGCAGTGTCCCTCAATAGACACTCTCGAACTAAGAAAGAGTTGACAATGAGAAAGGTAAAGAAAGAAAGTGAAGAAATAGACAAGGAACAAAATGTAAAAGGAGAAAAATATAGATAGTTTGGAAAATTTATGAGGTAATACTTTAGGGAGAAATTTTTGAAAAGACCACAGCATGGGCTTGAAGGAACTTAAATACAGCATCACCATCTTCTAGTGAAATAAATGAGGAAGAGAAAGACAAGTTATCCCCACATCCCTAATGGAGGCCAAAGAGGAGATTTTGGTCCACGTGTCAGTAACCAAGCTAGACATACGAAACACATTGTCTCTCATAAGGACCAAGTAGAATTCAAAATACCACATGGCCGTTGAGGATCCTTCTATCGTAGATCAGGGAGACTGACCAGAGAGCTACTGCTCACTACAGATAACTGGCTAGCAGAAAGGGGGTGTCTATAAATTGTATTGTAACATGTGTACACCATTTCTTCCACTTATATTAAAAACAGCTGCTATCAGGAGCAAACATTCAGTCCATCCTGGGACTGTGATTTTCAGTTCCAGAAAGCACCAATAAATATGGCATTTACACATTGCTCTCAAAGCATTGAAGAAAATGCTTAACTTATGAGAGAATCTGTTTTCCCAGTTTTCTTCTCCTCTAGCATCACCGCTGACCCCAGTTATGTTTCCTCCAGTCGAATTTTAAAAATATGAATTTGGTAGATTCTTTCCCTTCCACAACCCTACATACAGTCCCTTCCCTGGAGCCCTGTAGATCGACCGGGTGAAATTATGCTTGCAATGGCAAGCTGGTACATCACACGGGCACCAGGGAGCTCTGATTTGTGGCATTTGTTGGGTTTCATAGTGGAAACCCAGCTCAGCATGGCTGATTTAAGGACAGCTGTGATTAAAGATGGCTTGAGAAATTCCTGAAAATGTCACATTGAGCTAATATGGGCAGACCCATAGCAACAAAGGCAAGAGAATTTCAATCCAGTTCTCTGCCTCAGCCAACAAATATTCTAAACCTTTGAGCAATATTACATGAAAAAAGTAAAAAAAAAATAACTGCTATCTACAAGCAACCACTGTTTGTGTATTTTGTGTGGAAGTCCTTTAGAATAGTATTGGTGTTTCCCAAAGAATGAAAGGAAGCTGTTGTCATTATGCCCAGGAACAAATGTCTGGGAGCATATAATCTCATATTAGAAGTCACAGAAGCAAAATTGAAAGCCAGAGTCTAACTGCCTACCTGGGCTCAGGAAGTTCTGTGCACCTTAGTATGTTCCTCTCACTTATTGCTGACATTCATTGTAGCATGTCACTTCTTCTCATATTACATATAAAGCCATTATTTGCTACAGCAGGAAAGAAAGAGGTCCCAGGCATCTTAGGATGCAAATGTCATCCTACAATTGCTCTATTAATATTAGAGAGATAACTGAGCAGAGTGACTGTTTCAGACCAAATTGGTGCCAGCTTTGCTCCTCTTGATTAGAATGCTCAGCAAGTCACATGTTTTCATCAGAGCTTTGGCATTAAAGACAGGATCTGTCATAAAATGCTCTTCAACTTTCAGCTACAGTCCAGTTATAAAGCACTGGTGCTGGGCTGGGCAGACTGCACAGTTAGTAAAGTGGTTGTCACACAAAAATGAGAACCTGAGTACAGCCTCCCAGAGCACCCTTTAAAAGAAATGAACAGAGCACTGTGTGTCCAACCAGGGCTATATAGTGAATCTTTGCTGTGGGACAATGGTCTTGTACCCTGTAAAGACTTGTCACTTGTATTGATTTAATAAAATGCTGATTGCCAGTAACCAGGCAGGAAGTATAGGCAGGGCAACGAGAATAGAAGAATTCTGGGAAGAGGAAAGGTTCAGACTATAGACGTCACCCAAACACAGAGGAAGCAAGATGAGAATGCCTCAATGATAAAAGGTACCAAGCCACATGGTTAACACAGACAAGAATTATGTGTTAATGTAAGATGTAAGGGTTAATTAATAAAAAAGTTTGAGCTAATAGGCCAACCAGTTTAAAATTAATGCAGGCCTCTTTGTGTTTCTTTGAGACTGAACGTCTGTGGGACCAGGTGGGACAGAAACCTCTGCCAACAAATCTTTACCTTATAAATAAATAAAATGGAGAACGATTAAGCATACACATCCAGCTTTCACACCCATACACACAGAGAGACATGTGGTATACACAAAAAACAAAGTATACCAGAGAGAGAGCCACACACATACAAAGACATTGTCATTACCTCTATTGAGATAATTTGTTTTTTGAATTATGTCTACAGGTATGTGTGAACATGTGTGTTTGAGTGTGTGGAGGTGGGAGTACATGTTTGTGAGTTTGTGTATATACATGTATGTGTACAAGTGTGTGTATGTATTGTGTGGATGGGGAGGGTCATGTGTATGTGTGTGTGCACAAGTATGTGGAGGTTGGAGAATAACAGGCTAAAATCAGCTGCCTCCTTTCATCATGTGTATCCTGGAAATCAAACTTAGATTGTCAGGCTTGGAGAAAAGTATCTTCACCTGCTGAGCCATCTAAGTTTCAGTTCTTAAAAATTAAGAATAAAGTTGGGCCTGGAGGTGCACATTTTATTCCCATCCCTCAGTAGACACAAGCAATTGACTCTGTAAGTTTGAGGCTAGCCTGGTCTATATTGGAAGTTCTAGGCAAACCAGGGCTACATAGTGAGAGTTTCAAAAACAACATTAAATTAATTAAAACTTAAGAAGAAATAAAAGATATGAGTCAATATTACCAGTTCTCAGGTGACCTATTTTGCCTGCATGTATGTCTGTGTACCACATGTATTTTTAGTGTCTGCAGAGACCAGAAGAGGTCATCAGATCTCCTAAAACTAGAATCACACACAATCATGAGCTACTATATGGGTGCTGGTAACTGAGGTGGGACCCTCTGCAAGAACAGCCAGTGCTCTTAACAACTGTTTGGTTTCCTACCCACTAAATGATTACATATCACCCTTCCTGTACTGAGGCCATACCTAATCACCCTGACTCCCTATAAAATACGCTCATTAAACCGTACAGTCAGGAAAGCAATATCTGTAATCATCTGTATGCACAGCTGGAAAATCATTGCATAAAATCATGAAAGGAGGATTTTTCAATTGAATAATAATCACCTTTCAAAAGACTCTCAGCAAGTACCTTTAAAAATGAGGCATGTTGGGTTTTTAAGCAGTGGTGTGGAATTGGGCATTTCTGTGCTCAGCTTCCATTATCATTGTGCAAATTAGGCAATGATCCTCCAGCTTTAAGAACTGTGACACACATCAGATCCACGTGAGCTAACATCCATGTTGACTAGGATATAGAAATCAGACCCAGATCCAACTCCATCAATTTATTCAATACATCTATACATCTCACATATTAACAGAACACTGGTTTCCATGGTAAAACTTCCATGAATATACCAGTATGAATTCCTGTGATATGCCTAGGAATAACTTCCAAATTAATCAAGGGACAATTTCTACATACAACTTTCTTTCGATATGTGGCACAGAATCTTAGAGTTTCTTTTTGAAAGGCTATTTTTATACACTTTTCTGAATTAGTCATGGTAACTTGCACACAGAAGGCCCTCAGCAATATTGTCTGAGTGACTTACTGACCTTTAGTTCAAGTAAGACATCTGGAGGTAGGCGGGAAGGCAGAAGTTCAGTTTTCATTACCATGGAATATCTTTGCTGTCAGACGTGAACTGACAATGTCATTTTCAAAGGCTGCAAAGGATGGATCATTATTCTGCAGTTTAGAACTAATGCCAGATAGAAGGATTCTAGTTTAATATGCATTTCAATATTTCTTTTCTTTCCTCATAGATATATTAAAACAGTATTCTTCTCTTTAAAATAATTTATAAAATTACAGCTTTCAGAGATAACTATTCTCACACAATGCGCACCCTGTGTCTCGTTTCAAGTAGCTCAAAACATTATCAGTTTCTACTCTTAAGAACAAGCTTGAACACATAATAAAAAGCTGTGTTTGATTAGAATGCCTTATTTGTTATCACAAATTTTAGTCATAAAATGTCAGCAATTTTTTCAAATTAAAAGCATTTTACAAAAAATAAAAACCACCATAAGTGGGTTTTTTGTACTTTTAAGAGTATTATATGAGGTACTTTGCCTCACTAAGAACTGTCAAGCTGGAGTTTTCCATACTAAAGCTAAACATAGTCTAAGATGGTGTCTAAGTTCACTGTCATACATCGCAAAGATTTTAAATTCCACTTGTGGTTTTTATAAAAATAGGTCTCATATTCATGAAACTCTAATAACAAAGGACTCATTTTCCTGTTCTGTGGCTCCCTCTGTCCCAGGAAGAACTGGCTGACAGGCAGATTGTGGGGCAACTGCTTCGCAGCCTAGAAGTATCACAGTAGTCATTAGGCTGCTGCATTAGCATGCATTCTTCCCTGGTCGGGATCATATTTCCTACTGGTTGGAAGGCCTCAGGGACCTCCCACAACCCAGTTATCCCAATCGCAAATCCGGAAGTTATTCTAAGAACCATCTTTTCCTGTATTGCTCTCCAGGCTCATAATCCCAAACCCGCTATTCAAGAGAGAGAGGGCAGGAGAGACAGAGACAGAGAAAGACAAGGAGATGTTAAATCTACTTCAAGTTGAAAAGTTTCCCTACATCCAGTCTCAACACTGTTGCCAATAATTGTATTTTAATTTGGTTAGCTTATGTTCATTATACAGCATAATGTTTAATATCATGATGTTTCTATGCATGCATATCATGTGAGAGGCTTTTTGTACACACTCCCATTATTCTCTCCCACCCGCTTTTCTGTTCCTGAAGATTCCCTTAACTTCCCTGGTAGCCCCCCTTTGTTTTCAAGTCATTTTGTTAGTTTAGAGTCTGCAAATGTGAGAAAATATATGATATTTTCCTGGTTTATTTCACTTTTTTATTTTTTTATTTTTTATTTTATTTTTCTAAATGTCTCATTACTAGTCCATTGAATTTATATCATTCATTTTTCTTTTCTATTCATCTACCGATGGACATCTGGCATGATTCTGAAACTTGCCTACTGTGAATGGTACTGTATCAGTTTGATCATAGCATGATCCATTTCAAAATATTTGAACTCTTGGCTCTAATTTTCAGATACATCCCAACTCTCTGACATGGCTAAGAAACCCCAGATCTCCCCATGTACCCAGGTAATAAAAGATTGAGTCAGGCAATTTATGTACTCTGTATGTTTCCACCATGCATTTCTTCTCTTTCAATGTATAGATAAATAAGAGTTCTTAGTCTTATTGTGATAAGTAACTTCTTCAAACTGTAGAAATATTGTTTTCATTAGTTCTGAATAAAATAGATTAGGCAATTCCAAGGGTGGGAATAGGGGATGATATTGGACAAAATTATACTTTCTTAGTTAAAAAATAGAATAAATGCTGAGTCAAAATGTTAATGAGTAAAAAATACCTAACTTTCTATGGAATTTATGGTTATCAAGTAAGACCATACAGAATTGTAGCTGACACAATTACAATTACAATGACAGTTATCTGATATATCTTCACCAGGCATAACTGGCCAGCTGCTGTATTTGCATTATTGTTCTTGTTAACAACAATAAACATAAGCCCTATATTGGTCATTTTACAGGAGCATTCAAACAAGTTAAATAACTGTCGATCCTAACAGACATAAATGTCACCATGGAGATTAGGACCCAAGCTGATCAAACCCAAGTCCATGTCCGTGAGGTTGCATTGATTTAGCTAATTGGCGTGGAGGTTTGAGCTAAGAAAAAAAAATAAATTCTGACTTTGTCCTAGCTATGTCAGGAGATGCTTTTGTTGAGTTTAAAATGTGATGCTCATCTACTGTGACAGACCGAAGAGTTTTCTCTCCAGACCATCACGCACTGTGAAGCAGCAGTACATGAGCAGGAAGCACACAGCATGAACGAAGGTCAACGGGAGGGATAAACAAACTCCCAGATAATGAAAGCCAAGTACAGAGGGGAAGTGAGTGGGAGCTGGACCATAGCACCGAAAATTTATGTTTATTAAAATTAGTAAACCCATCAGAAAAGAAACAGCCTCTTGTAAATTACTTGTGTATGTTAGAAAATTTAACAGCCAAAAGCTCAGATAACGACCTTTGAAAATGATGTTGCTTCCAAACAAAGGCAAATGAAACTGTACTGTACCCCCCAAAATATTTAGGCAAATATGAGTCAACCAGTGATGAAAGAAACAAGGAATATGAATTCATCCCAAAGCAACAGAAAAGTAGTGAGACAAGGTTTTTTACTCTACTGACTCTATTGGGAGTACTAATAGAGTGGGATCATTCATTTATTAATTAAAAAAATATTGAAATCAGACTGTAAGTCAGATACCATGATAACCACAGAGAAATCTGTGGTAAACTTTTTTAAAAGCTCTTAATACTTTTTTAACTTGTAATCCAGTAAGGGAATAAAATCTCTTTCATATTTACAAACAAGGAAAAGGAGACGTGCACATACTGAGAAACTGGAAAGTGGGTGGCAGAGCTGGGATGTGAACAGAAGCACAACCCTCTCCTGAGACAGGGGGCTTGGGAAAGGGGCAGTTAATGAACTGGGAGGCAAATTAGCAGAGAGATGTCAAGTAAAATCTGGACATAGGAGAGACTTGTGGAGGTCACGGGTGATCTTCACAGTAGTTCATTAGAGGAACCAGAAGAGAAAAAAAACATGACTGAAGGAACTTGTGAGAGAATGGAGACACTGAGCCTACATTGCTACTGACATGATTCCAGAAGGTTCTATTGATATAGGTTATGGGTTCTCCTCTCATTTTCTTAGCGAAACAAACAGTGACTCTCTGTGTTGTGGAGATTAGTGGGAATAGAATGCTGGGGAGAAGTGAGAATGAAGGAAAGAGTGTCTGACGAGTAGGACAGCAACATGGCACGGACTATGTGGATGGGACAGCTGGGCAGAGCAGGAGGCCCACTGGAGATAAGTGGGAAATACCCCCACGGCTTTGGGTTTCCCTTCAAACTCACTCAGTGTTCACTAGTGTAGATGCTGAGTTCTGAGGCTGTCAACTCAGAGTACAAGTGGGTGGAAGATAACGTTAGCAATTGCCACTGTCACTGGCCGTTGGGGGGCCTAGTAATCAGGAAGGTAAAGGGGTTGAAATGGCTGTGGTTTCAACCCCATAATTTCTAAGGCCTTGAGGCAAGCCCAGCAGGAAGAGGCCTGTGAATAGGGACAGCCACACTCCCTGTCCTCTGGAGGTGAATCTGTTCTGTACATATTGTCCTCAACTAGTAATAGCACCAGCTTTCACTCTCAAAACTGTCTCTTCAGACCAGCTACATGGGAGGGATCCTTAGTTAGTGAAACAAAGCAGAGCCCACACCAGGCATGTGTAAAATAGGCTCGGGGTACAATGGACAAAGGGAAAGACTCGGTGTTTCTTAAAAATCTAAGACAAAACAGTGATCTTCATGTTTACTATCCAGTTAAATTTAATTTAGTCTTTAAAAAGCTCTATGGAAAAGCTTTGCCATAGCTTTAAAAATGAAGATCCAGAAGGTGAGCACAATATCTTGTCCAAGTCATAAACTTAGTAATCAAGAGATTTGCAATTTCAACTCAGGCTTGAGAGATTACAGAGATGAAGAGCAGATTAGCAAGTATTATACAGTTTGGACCTAAGAAAGACAAGTTCGTGTACAACATACAAATTGATTTGTTCTTTTTAATTTTAAAAATGTCTTCCTATTTTGTTTCTCCCATGTTCGATTTAGTCATTAAGACATATTTTAAATGAAGACCTTTCGACATGCCTTGGAAATCTTAAAATAGACCACAGGCCTTCACAAATCTCCTATTTGATTATTATAAACCCAAAGTGGTAGAAACCTTGAATTAGAAAATTCATGGAAATTGCTTAGCTCCATCCTGCAAGTTCATGGTTGTAATGAGTGGCTTCAAGGCTGAAGAAAAAAACTCAGCTGTCTGTCCCAGAGCCAACCAGCTTGAAACCTCTGCAGAATACATATGAAGTCAAATCTAAATAATGGTTCAAAGAGACAAAAGAACGGAAAGGGAGTGGGCACGAGGGGAAGGCTGGATGTGGCAAGGGTTCTGCTATGAACAAAATTAACTTTAAATCAGACAAGAATTGGTCAATGCACCTTTTGATCTAAAACTGTTCAAAGGGGAATTTTTGTTGCGAGAAAGTTTGCCTTCTTATTTCTAGGCATCTGACTTTGTGAACACAGGCAGAGCTGTTTCAGCTCCTGCAATGCCAACAGTACTCTTACAGAGGAACCAGCAAGCATCAACTGAGGCAGCAGACACTGGAAGCCCTACCCTGGGCCTGATCCTGATGTCGACCTCCATGATTCTACGTGCACAGCTCTTTGAAGCAGAATAGGACCCTCGTGGTACATTGATAGAGTCATAGGTTCCACCTACCTGAATCATAGTGAATATCAAGACCCATCAAAATACCTCCTTCCATATTATTCGAGATCCTAGAGAAGTTAAATAAGAAGGTGAACCTGAAGAAAATCATGTACTTATCCTCCTGGAGATTGGAAATAGACAAGAGTCCCAGGTAACCTCGGGTGCATGGCGGTGGGCGGGGGGGAGGTGGAAGGGTTGTTGGAAGGGGAGAGGGTTAGAGAGAAGGGAGTAGGGGAGGAATGGGGAAAACTCGGGGGACTAAGATGGGGGGAGGGAGGAAGGATGGATATGGGATCAGGGAAGAATATATCTCAACTAAGGGAGTCATTTTAGGGTTTACAAGAGACTTGATTATATATGGGATCCCAGGTCCAAGGAGAGATCCCCAGATTATTCTCTGGACAGAGGAGAGGGTGCCTGAACCGGCCTTGGCCTATAACCATACTGATGAAGATTTTGCTTATCTCCATAGATCCTTCATCCAACGATGGATGGAGATACAGACGGAGACCCACATTGGAGTACCGGACTGAGACCCCCATGGTCCAAATGAGGAGCAGAAGGAGGAAGAACATGAAAAAAAACTCAGGACCGCGAGGGGTGCGATCACCCACTGATACAAGGGGACTGATCTAATGAGAGTTCACCAAGGCCAGTTGGACTGGGACTGAACGAGCATGTGATCCAACCAGATTTTCTGAATGTGGCCGGATTCTCTGAATGTGGCTGGCCCGGAGCCTTTCTGAAAAGCCATTGACAATGACACTGGGACTTGTTTCCTCTACATATACTGGATTTTTGGGATCCAGTCTGTTTGGATACTCACCTTCCTGGACCTGGAGGGAGGGGGGAGGAACTTGAACTTCCCACAGGGCTGGAAGCCCTGACTGCTCTTAGGGATGGAGAGGGAGGAGGAGGGGGAGGGGTGGAGTGGGAGGGTGTTGGGAGGAGGGGCGGAAATGGAAACTTTCATAATTTAATAAACTTTGAAAAAAAAATACCTCCTTCCAGAATATCAGTGTGAAATATAGAAAACCCCCAATTCGTAGCATGGTATTGATTTTTATAAAAAAACAAGAAAGTGTACATGCGAGAGAAGAAGCAAGAAGGAACCAAATTATAAGTAGACAGAAACTTCCCAGTAAGAAAAATCGTCAACATTGTGCAATGATGGTAGCTTAGCAGAAGGAGTAAAACAAGAAGCCCAGTTGAGAATGAGAGACTAAAGGCTTAAGAAAGCCTCTTTGCCCAGGACAGCTTTGAATCCCGAATGACTCTTCTTTCCAGGATGCCCCGTTGTTCACAGTGACTCCAGCATGATTCCCTTTGCTTTTGTGTGGCTTGGCCATTCTTCCTCTGAGCCCCATCCCGTCTCCTGCCACACAAGTAATCTTATAACACACCTCCATCATTTGAGATGGCCTGATGTCTCCCAACCAAATACCCTAAATGTATTCACAGTGCTTCTGGATGGCTTCCTCGTTTCCAGCAACAGTAGGCAATCTCAAACACATTGAAGCCTTTGCCCTGAAGGAATGTAGAGTGCCAAGATGGTGAGAAGGGGAGGGGAGAAATAAGAAGGGAAGGAACCCAAATGATTGCCACACTAGTGAATGTTGCAGATTTGTGGAATTCTGTTATATAATCTCATTAGCTCACTCTAATTTGCCAGCTCATAAGTCCCTTTACCTTGGTACAAGGTTGGCCTAACTTGAGAGAGCTGCTGAGATTTTAAGCAGGTGGTTTAGAAGGGGGTGTTCCTAAATTAGAATTCTGATAATTAGTGATGTAGAAAGAATCTTCCTCATTTCGTTTAAACCACTGCTGGCTTTCTCAGTATACTTCCATTGTCATTATTGTGACATTCTTCACACAGTGATTCTCCATAGACCAGCAACAAGCTGATTCATGGTTCTAGTTTTCTGTACAATAAAAATACACATTTGTGGACTGGAGAGTTGGTTCAGCAGTTGAGAACACTTACTTACTACTCTTGAAGAGGACTGGGATTTGGTTCTCACCACCCACATGGAAATGCCTGTAACTCAAGCTCCAGAGGAACCAAAATCCTCTTTTGGTTTCCATGAGCACCTGCACATACTAACACACACACACACACACACACACACACACACACACACGGGGGTGGGGTCAGTTAAAACTAAAATAAGTCTTTAAAGAATCAAAAATAAATAAAAGGAAGCATAAATAACTATGAAACATAATAATGACTATACTGATTAGATGCCATAGTAGTGCAATAGTGGCACTTTTTTCTGGATTGGCTACTCGGCAAAAAGGAATTCATGCTTCATACTGTAAAGCTAACAAACCACTCATTGCCAGGGAGGTCATAGATTCAAGAACGGGGATCAACTGCTACCATTTTCCTTAACCAGTATCATTTCTAACTATATTCTAAACATTTATCCTGATACCCACAGATGAGTGTACCTCTCAGCTCTCGTCAAAGAAGCCTTTTTTACAATCAATGAATATGATTACAGAGATCCATACCTGGTCAAACGACAGAGAATTAGTGACTGAGAGGTAACCAACCCCAACTGATACAGCTACCTACAACTGAGGCTGTGGAAAAATTCATGGAGGAGTAGACAAAAAGATTGCAAAAGTCAGAGGACCAGGGCATCTGTGGTAAGATATTGTCCTTCAGACATGACAGAGGTGCTATTGACATGAACCCTTGATAATATGGTTATATAAATAAGACAACTGTAATGACAACACTCATTGACATGCCAATCTGGACAGGAACAATTCCACATGGTCCCAGTCTTAGACAAAGAGCTACAGGCAAGCAATACCTTCTGAGAGAAGATCAGTCTCTTTCAGGGATGAGTTCCCATAGAAGATGTCCAGTGTTAAGTGATCGGCCCTGGACACACATACATAGTCTTAAGGCTAAATGAACACAGTATGTGATATGTACATACACATATGTATATTCATGTGACATTAATTATAAAATATCATTAATTTGGAGTGGGATATGGGATTATTTAAAGGGAGTAGCAAGAATGAGATAAATGCAATATTCATTTGTACACTCAAAAAATAAAATTATTAAATGAAATAATAAAACAAAATAGGAATGACCAAACTATATTACATTCATATACAAACTCATCAAAGAAAAAAACAAAAGTTTTAAAACCCTTTTCCTTTAGACTTAAATATAAACTCTACAAATCTTTCTCTGTCTTCTTTGGTTTTGCTGTTGTCTTTCCTTTCTCCTTCCTTTTCTTTTGGGTAAGGTATGTTGGATGGGTGGGGCAAGAGAGAAGTAGTCAACTAAATTTTTCTTATTAGCCAATCTTAATACTTCCTTCCATCATGGCAGAGGTCAACCTGTCAGATGATTGACAACACCTAAGATACATTCAGCCCAAGCAGAAGGAGCTGAAGGGAATCTGGAAGGAAACAAGATCCTGAGACACTGCCCATGAGTCCCTAGTCCATGATGGGACCGTGAGGGAACAAAGTCCCAGGTTGTGGCATGTTCTGGGGCAGCCAGTGTGCAACTTGTGGCTACTTCCCTTCCAGTTGGTGGTATGTGACATCCAGGACAATACCACCTACCATCCAGGATGCCTTCTGAATCCCCTAGAGAAGTGGGAAAATTACCATCCGTGAAGGGTATTCTTAGTTGTCAACTTAACTACATCTGGAATTACCTAAAAGCCCAAGCAGCTGAACAGATGCTTTGCCCTCATTCTCACTGCCAAGTTCATCCATCCTGCTGCTGAGGCATTCCTTCATTGGCATCAGAGCCTGCTACTTTGGGATTCTGGTGTACACTGAAGACCACCTAAGACATCCAGCCTCATGGACTGAACAATGATTGGTTTCTTGGGCTTTCAACAGGGGACAGGCATTGTCATACTAGCTGGACCACAGCCTTACATCACTCTAATCAATCCCATTTTCATGTATCTAGATTCATTCTACTCCGCCTAAAGAACACTGGCAAATATACCACTTCACATTGTCACCGTGGCTCTTAGGTCTGTGAGGTGGAAAACTTCACTTCTATCAGGAGGAAAAGAGGCAGCTGAACTCAGACTTTTGTTCAAACCCCAGTTCAGTGAAAAATTCCATCAATCCATTAAAGATTCCCAGGGTCCTAATCGCTTCCTGAAAATCCTACCTGCCAACACAGTTGCACTGGGGCTCGGTTTCCAACACATGAATTCTCAGTGGCACATTCAAACCATAGCGCACTATAAACAACTGCTACATAAAGACTGTATAATTATTTCTCTTTGCCAGTTAATTCCTCTGAAATGCTCCCTCTGTGTGTTGTGTTGTAACTTTTAATCTCTCAACTTTAATTCAGCTCGCATCCCACTTATGAAGACAGAGAACATTTCTCCAAACTCAGAGCTTTTTTTTTAAATCTTTCCGTCCATTCCCTGGGCTCTGTGAAGTTTCTTCAGTCAGAGCTACCATAGACAGGGAGCAAGGTGCATCCCCACATCTCTGTTCTTATTTTCACCTCCACTCAGCCAAAATGTTTTAAATTTCCAATACTTTAATATCATTTGAAATGAACAAGACTCAAATGATTCTATCATCGACATTTATGCTAACAAGTGTGCAATCCAATTTACATAAATAAGCATGCAATTTTCGGAAGAGAATACTAATACATTTGACTAAAGGGAATACTTCAAATGAGATCTTTTAGAATGCGTCTTAACTCTGAAACTACGTGTCACATGCACACCTGGGTGGAATTACCAAAATTTATTAGGCACTCTGTGAGAGGACTTCTGAAATTTTGAAGCAGAGAAAATGATAATTGTAGAGGCTACTTCTGATTATTCACTATCAATACTTTTTAAACTGACATTTCTCAACCCAGAGAATGCTTTCTTGCTTTTCAAAATCAAACATTAGTCTCAGAAGACTTGCAACAATGATTAAGATCTGTTTTAAGATGTGAATATTTAGACTGCTAATCTATGCATGGAATGTCATTACCCACAATAAATCAGGTCTATGGGAGCTGAGCAACACACAGAATAAATAATTCAGTGTCCTCATATTCAGATTGCAGGAAAATATAATACAGTCTTGGGTTTTAATTAAAACAAGCTCCCAAATATGAATTATAATTCCTACAGTCTTTTAAAACAAGTCAGTGAGAATCAGCACACAAACTAAGGATTCAAGCTCAAGTTTGCGTTGGTTCCTTTGAAAGGTGTCGAAAACTAGCTCCGACAACATATGCCTGCTGAGCTAGAATGCCAATCATCCCTTTCAACCTATGTAATTGTATTATATTTTTCCTGATCTACACCAATCATTTTGTCAAAACTTCACCTTGTGGCATTTTCTGAAGGCTGTATATTTTTTGAGGTTTGGACATTTTTTGTTATTTTCTATATAGAAAATGTTCAGCAAGGTTTATGGTGTTGAAAGCATTTTTCTTCCCAACATTCTTGTTTTGCTTGTTTATAATTCGGGTTGCTGATACTACCAGAGAATTTTACTGTTGGGTTCTGTCATGTTCTGCTCCTAATGTGAGCTCTCACCTTGTTGCTGGAGCTGACTATTCCACAGTGAAATTGAGAAAAAGGTTTGCAACGACAAGAGACAATGGGTTTGAGTTTCTGTGGAAAAGAATATAATTCAACACACATTTGCATTTGGTGCTAGTAGAACAAATCACTCCAAAATTTGTTAAAGGGAGTGTCACTCTTGGCATGACTACCACATCCAAACGGCCCCTGAGACATAGCAGTCCCTTGTTTATCCCATTCTTTGCCCATTTCATTGGCTCAGGAGTGTTGACACCTCATTCCAGATGGATTAAATGAAGACTTCCCGGTATATCTTGGAACTTAAGATGAAAAACTAGGGAAGTCCTTTGTGCTAATGGAAGATAAGATGGGGGGAAGCACTAACATTGGTGGCTCTATTTAGCTCTCTGTGCAGTAAACTAGAAAAGACCATGCTGATACACAGAACACCCAGAGATAAGACAGGTTCTATTCAAAGGCTCTGGTCACAACTACTGAGTGAGAATCAGCTGGTTCTAAAAGTTTGGACAATCAATTTTCTATAGATTTTTAAGAGCTAAATTGGAGCTTTATTTTGGTCAGTAACAGTTCAGAGAGGCTTCAGAGATATTTAAGATTATTGTACTATGGGAAGGACTGAGGAAATGGCTCGGGTTGTGAGAACATTTGTTCTGCAAGCCTGAGTGGATGAGTTCAAATCCGCAGGGCCCACATAAAGGTCAGGCATGGCATGGCTGCACTTGTTTATATGACTGGCTTTGGAAGAAAAATGTAGAGGGATCTTGGGAGGTCATTGACCAGTTGACCTAACAACACTGAGCTTCAGGTCCAGTGAAAGATACTGTACAAAGGCAGTAAGGTGGAAACTGGAGAAAGGTACCCTGCTCTTGGGCTCTGTAAGCACAGTCTCACAAAAACAAACCTGCACTCTCATATACATTCAACACACACACACACACACACACACACACACACACACACACACACACACTGCAGTAATACACTTAGCAATCTAGTTCTTTCATTTTGCAGAAATGCAGTAGAATGAACGGCGGACTGCGTCCCCGCCCACCACCCAGCTAGCTTTACCCGAAATAATTACATGGAAACTGTATTCTTTTAAACACTGTCTGGCCCATTATCTGTAGCCTCTTATTGGCTAACTCTCACATCTTGACTAACCCATATCTAATAATCTGTATGCTACCACGAGGTTGTGGCTTACCGGGAAAGATCCTAACCTGTGTCCTTCTTGGGCAGGAGAAGCATGGCATCTGCCTCACTGCCTTCTTCCTCCCAGCATTCAGTTCTGTCTTCCCTGCCTACTTACATTCTGACCTATCAGGCCAGGCAGTTTTCTCTATTAATTAACCAATAAAAGTAACAAATAGGCAGAAGAACCTCCTCCATCAAAATGCCTCTCTCCAAACAATGCCCTGAGCAACCTTAGAACTTTTTGATCATCCATCTGCAACTTGATATCCACATTTCCATCCTTGAATTTCATCCTTGAATGAGTTTCTCTGTCCCTGGTAGGAATGAAATTTAGACTCCTAACAGAACTGGCTATGAAGAATAAGACCTGAGCTGGCTTGGGGTCCATGTGCAGTAAGGCAAAACTGTGTCTCCTTGTAATCTTTAAGAAAAATCCTCTATTTAACATCTTATGTCTATGCATAATAAGACATGCATATAACTAAAATCAAAAAACATTGTGGGGAGAGACATTCATAGCAACTTCTAGTCTGCCATCTTAAATAGGAATTCTCAAGTTGATTTTGTGTCCTAACTTTACACACAACCAAAAAAGTAAGAGAAAAGGGTCATAGTAGTGTTAAATATGGATTTGTGGAATGTCTATGACAAAAATCATTCAGTGGTCCACCTTTATCTGCCAGTCAGTCATCCCACAATAAAGTTAGAAACAAGAGAAGAACCAGGCCTTCTAAAAACCAAAGCACTGTTCTTGTCCAGGAATGAACTAAGAGTATTGTGATTTAAAACCACAATCGGGATACTTAAGAGAAAGAAGCTCCAGGATCTCTGTGGTGATGCTGCCTAGGCATATCCAAACAATCCTGAACTCTCTGCAATGAGAGCAATCTCCACCTGCCTGTTCTGGCTCAAACTCTAATACGGTTTTATACCAGGAAGGCTTCTCTGATTTTAGTGAAACATTATACAAAGGACCATAAACTGGACTCTAGACCATCAAGTAGTATAATCATAATAAATACGAATCTATCAGTCACTTTACTTGTTGCCGTGACAAAATGCCTATCAAGAGCGACTTAAGGAAGGATGGTTTGTTGACTCTCAATTTGAGATTATAGTGGGGAAATTATGGCGGGAGGAGCTTGAGGCAGCAGGTTGTAGTCCAACTCCAGTTTGGAAGCAGAAGGAGAAACTCCACTTTCTTTCTCCTTTCCACAGACCCTGGGAGCCTTGTCCATGGAACAGAGAGAGCAACCTGTACATTTTCAAAGGCCTTCCCAAGTCAATTACGTCTGTCTACACAAACCCTCACAGACATGTCCATAGATTTGTTTCCCAGGTACTTCTCGATCTTGCCAATCTGGTGATCAATATTAACCAACACAGCTCTACCTCTTGGCACTTTGACATCCAAGCCTAACACTTTCAAGCTATGACCTTCCACCTAAAGTCTCCATAGGCTTGTGACCATCTTATCCTCCAGGATGAATTTGCAAATTCCAGATGAACTTCCAAAGCAGTCAACAATTCTAACATCATTCAACAGTGCAAGTACAGTCTCTTCTGAGACCCCAGTAATTTGTTTCTTAGCTTTGAAGCCCAATAGAATCAAAAAGCAGTTTAACATAATATCAACACACAGTAGCACAGGGTAAATGCAGCTGGACTTTTCTTTGTGCCATCAATCAACTCCCCCTCAAAAGACAAAGAGACTTATTATTAATTACGAATTCTCGGCCTTAGCTTAAGTTGTCCCCCTAACGCTTTTGACTTAATTTAACCTGTTTCTAGTCATCTACATTTTGCCTCAGGGTTTTTACCTTTCATTCTATATGTCATACTTTTCTGCTTCCTCCATCTCTGGCTGGCTGGCCCCTGGCATCTCCCTATTGTCTCCTTTTCTTTCTCTCCCGGAGCCTAAATTCCTCCTTCTACTTATTCTCCCTGCCTGAAGTTCCATCTATACCGCCTCCCTATTAGTCATTCAACTTTTTATTAGACCAATCAGGTGCCTTAGGCAGGCAAGATAAAACAGCAATACATATTTACATAATTAAATAAATGTAGCACATCTTTGCATAGTCAAACAAATATTTCACAATAGGTAAACATTCCTATTCCAAAAAGGAAAGAATGGGGACATAGCAAAGAATGCTTGAACAAAAGGTAAAATGAAACCCAGCAGGGTAAACACCAAATCCTAGAGCTCCATGTCAGGTACCTAGGGTTCCCCACAAAATTAACTGGATTTCATAGGGCTTGGAGACTAGGCTTAGGTAATCATTTTCCTCCAGTTCTGTTGTCTGCAGCACACATAGCCTCTCTCCTGGGTTGGCTTTAACACATACCACTTCTCTTGATGGATGTCTTATGGTCCAGGTATCTTCAATAATCCAGGATCTCCACTGAAACTTAAGGTTGACCTTCACAGCTCTGCATTATAACTTCTCAAAGAGGCCTTGAAGAGAATCTGACCCTTACACATAGTTCTTACACTTAATGGCATTCTGGAACCCTGTCACAATTGACCATGACCTCTTTGTCTTGTATCTGTCATGACTCTAAAATTTGTACCACATGAACCATGCTGCCAAGTTCTAGAGTTAACTCAAGACGTAGTTTGGACCCCCATTAAAACCCTACTGTATCAGCCTTTGCATGCCTTCTAAGCTTAGCCTGAGGAACAACCCTCAGGCAGCCATTCTCAAGTAAGGAACTCCTTAGGATATATCAGTTCAGGCCCTGTTCCTTGAAATAAAATTTGGCAAGCTCTCAATGGGAGGAATTTTGTCTACCTGGTATCTGTCTTACTACAGTACAGAACAGGAGATAGCATATTCGAGGTGCAAATCTCTCCAATAATTAAAGCTGGTGTCTCAGCACCTGCTAATCCACAACTTTAAACTTGTGTGCATTTCTTTCCTTTCCAAACTTCACAATTTTCATGTTCCTACTCTCTCTCTCTCTCTCACTGCAGTTACTTTTGATACTGAATAAGAATTTTTTAGGACCTTAATTTCAAGAGATAATTACCATTTAATAATTCTGTCAGCCACTGTCCTCTACTCCTTTTACTTACTAAAACCACAAAAGGACTACATCTTCCCTACCTGGATGTCATGGGGAAAGGTTAAAGTAATATAAAAATTATGGTAAATAGTAAATATTAATTTATTTGATCCAATGTACTTAAATATTGATGGTTTCGGTATTTACTGTCTCTAATGTTCTCAATATATGTCTTCGGTGTACCTCAGAATTCCAAAGAAGCAGACTCTAACACCAGTAAAGGAAGGCCTCAGCAGCAGGACAGATGAACTTGCTAGTGAGGAAGAGGGCAAATGGGTAAAAGGCAAATGTTTCTTTCTTCCATGTCCTTTATATAGGCTACTGCCAGATGTGGCCCAGATTTAGGGTGGGTCTTCTGACATCAGAAGATCAGATAAAGAAATATCCTTCAGTGGTATGCTTAACTGCTTGAATTTTAATTCCAGATGTAGTCAAGTTGACCAAGAGTAGCCATCACAGATATCACAGATGTCTATAAGGAGTGTGTGTGTGTGTGTGTGTGTGTGTGTGTGTGTGTGTGTGTGCATGTGTGTGTGTAACTGTGCATCAATAGATTAAAAGTTTGACTGTAAAAGATATAGAAATAAATTGTCAAAAGACAATATATAAGAATTTTTATGATTTTAGAATAGTCAGATATTTCAACAAGGCTAATATAATCCAAAAGATTATAAATTGAACTATATCAAAATGGAAATGCTGGAAGACACCCAAGGGGAAGCCTGGTTCCTCACAGTCCCATCTGCCTGTAGCATCAGGTAGATGGGTGCCATTATTATTATTATCAGCAATGGGAGAAAAAGAGAGGTTTAATGGTTTCTGTGCTATGATAAGAGGTAGATCTGAAGAGCCGAGGGCAGTGAGGAAATGGTTCATGGTAGCAACCTGCTTACCAACCTTTGCAACATTGAAGTCTGAGGACCATGCTGAGCCAGCCCCAACCCTAACTGTCCAGGGGATACTTGGCCCTGCTCCTCACCTATTACTACAGCAGGAGAACTGGCTCCACTCCCTCCCCAGAAGATCTATCCCTCTCAGGAGAGATAGCCCCACCTCTTACCAAGGGCATGAGAGATCTGCCCTAAAGGCATGGGCCTAGGAGAGCTGACTTTGCCCCTTGCCTGAAGGTGGGATTCCAGTGGCCTGAACCAACAAGACCCACAGACCACACAGACCCACATCCTGAGCCTTGGGGTGGCCCATCTTAACCTCTACCCCATCTACGACCTACTGGAGTACATGAAGAAACTGGTCCTACAGAATGACCACAGGACCCCCATGATTCAGGGCAACAGCAGGATTTCCAAAAGGAATTTTGGTGAGAATCCAGTGATGATAGTGTGCCAGAGGCTTGAACCAGATGAATGACTGATCGCAATGAATGCTTTGTGGGTGAAGCTGATTGAACAATAGGGTCTACTGTAAGACATATGACAGTACCCAACGCCACTAGCCACTAGGTTAAATGAAAAGGTGTTGGGTGTTGGAAAGACAGGGGAGCAAGGTAGGATTTTTGTTTGTTTTGTTTTTAATTGATTTTAGGGGGATGCTTCATGGGTTCGGGAAGGAAATGAAGGGAAGGTTGGGGTGCATAATGTGAATTTCCCAAAGAATCACTAAGGAATTATGTTTACAAAAAAAATCTGGAAATCCTGGTCATCAAAAATATTATTAAGAGAATGAAATAATGAAATATCTTGACAATGTAAAGTTATACAATATAAATATGTATCTAAAATACATGAAGGACTGTAAACCAATAAGAAAAATGCAATTCAATTGAAAATAGAGGGAAAAAATTAAGTAAAGACTTAGGATACACAATTGAGAATTATAAAAATTAAAAATACAATAAAATATCACCAAATGCCCTTAAAGACATATACAGTGTTGGCAAGAATTTAGACCCACTTAAACTGTCACACACTGGTGGTGGGAGTGAAGATTGAAACAAACATATTGGAAAGTATTTGGCAGCAGCTATAAATGCTAACCATATGCTAATCATATGATCCTATGTACACAAGAGATAGCTTACATATGCTCAACCAAAGATCCAAAACTGAATGTGCACTTCTCATAACCGCCAGAAACTTGGATTTAAGAAAATGTCCACCAAGAAAAGAATGAAAATTAACAAGTAGAATATCCACATAATGGAGTACATTTAGCTATTCTTTCAATTACACTATACAAATGGAATAGACATAGCTCTATGCAACAATATTTGGTTCTCTTCAACATAATCCCAAGTAAAAGAAGCCAGACACAAAAGAATAAAATAATGATTTCATTTGTCTGAATTCCATGATTGTTTCTTGACCTAAGAATTTACATGAGATTATACATTTTGAGAAAATTATCACATTTTTTACTTATAAAATAGATTTTGTTGTATGTTTGCTTTAGACTCAATTTAAGCATTTTTTAAAAAAATATGCACATGGACATTTAATTGGGAATGGCTTACAGTTTCAGAGGTTCAGTCCACTATCATCATGGCAGGACATGGCAGCATGCAGGCAGACATGGTGCTGAAGAAGGAACTGAGAGTTCTATATCCTAATCCACAGGCAACAGGAAGTGAACTGTGTGTCACACTGAGTATAGCTTGAGCAAAGGAGTCCTCAAAGCCCATCTCCACAGTGATGCACTTCCTGCAACAAGGCTACACCTACCCCAACAAGGCTATACCTCCTAATAACACCACTCCCTATGAGCTTATGAGGGGCAATGACATTCAAACTCCCACAGCCTCCATTCACCACTCTTTCCTAAAGCTTTCCTAAAGTAAGCAAAACTGAGCCCAAGCCTAGTGTGATAGTTAGTATTTCTCAGCCACTCTGAGAAAACTAATAACTACGTCATTGATTAGCATTAAGAGAGATAAAATCCTCTTCCCTCTTTCTTCTTATTTCACCATCAGTGAAACAAGTGTTAGGGTCCTGGAGGAGTTCCACAAAAAATAAAAAATAAAAAGCCATCCACACATATGTGCAATCAGTATTTATCACCAGCATGCTGGAGCATCCATCCCCTACAAACGTAAAATGATGACAACCCCAAGAGGAGCTCACAGGTTCCTTTTAAGCATAGCCAAGGGTAGGTCCTAAGGCTGTGAGGTCATTTTATCTACAACTGGCTTAAGCAAGTAGTGATCATGTTAGTATGTTCTAATTGGCTAAAGCTACTTAGGTGCTGGCCAGGGCTACAGCTTTCCATTTTTTGAGCAGGCCTAGACAAGTCCCAGGCTTTGTTATTACCTTGAGCTTATTGACTGTGCAGGTTGGCTGGCCTAGTACTTGCTGACTGTGGGGGCTGGCTCAGGCATGGACCAGTCCTCCTAGCCCTTGTTGTTCATGGCTCTTCCTCAGAAATTGCTTGCCCAGTCTCAGGAAACTGAAATTGAGGCCTGATGTCTGAGAGAAGACTGAGCAGCCTGTTATGGCATCTGCTTGTTCCTCTCACAGGCATGGGAAAGAAGGAAAGTAGCAGATCTGAGCTGTGACAGCAGGCAGATCTGCTCTGCCTTGCTGGAATGATCAGAAACAAGCACAGCTGAGTCTTAAATCTTGAAACTCAGCAGTTTTAATAACTATGGATACTGGGTACAGAAAAGCCACACTCGTCCCTAGAGAATGCAGAGGCCCAAATTTGATACAGCATAGCCCTTGCAGTCAGTAGAAACAACACTGGAAACAGCTCAGCCCATACAGACACTTCACTCTGTAGCCTCCATTCACCATCTGTGGTGGTTTGAATAAAATGACCCCCATAGACTCAGGGGGTAGCAACAGTAGAAGGTGTGGCCTTGTTGAAGGAAGTACAGCCTTATCAGGTGAAGTGTGTCACTGTAGGTAGGCTTTGAGGTTTCAAAAGCTCAATCCAGACCCAGTGTCACTCTCTCTTCAGGATACCTGCCAATCTTTTACCAGAACCATGTCTGTCTGCACACTGCCATGTTTTCTGCCATGGTGATAATGAACTAAACCTCTGAAACTGTAGGCTAACCCTAATTAAATGCTTTCCTTTCTAAGAGTTGCCGAAGTCATGGTATCTCCTCATAACAATAGAACAATGACTATGACACCTTTTCTCTAGTTTCTGAATTAATTCAGACATAGTTTTGTGGCTGAACCTTTCTTTGGAGATATGATGTTACATAGTGAATTCTATACAATTTCAGTTAAAGTAATTAATATCAAATGCAAACGACTACATAAAGAACACTTCTCCCAATTTAGCTTTAACATAATGCCAATTCTGATGACAGCCTCGCTGACTGTTTCACCATAGGAGAGATAGCATTGTAGTAAAAGTATATTCAGGAAGAAGAGATGACCTAATGACACAGAAAATCAATAACATATGGAAGGTTCAAGCTCACTCTTTTATAATAACTTATTTCCTTATCAATTAAATACATTTCATGAGAACTATATAATCTCTTCTTAGGGAAGCACCCCTCTGTAACCACCTCTAACCAGGCACCACCTAAAGGTTCCACCACCTAAATACCATCACAAACTGAAGATCACATATGAAATACTCACGCAATAAATAAGCTCTGCCAGCGCTGCACCCTCACTGCTATAACACAAAACTACCTATAGAACATGAATGAGCTTTCAAAACACTTGTGAAGATCATCAGTAAGAGGAATGCTGCTTACTGGTTTGCTTTTCTTGGCTTACTCAGCTTGCCTTTTTATATAACCTTGAATGACAGCCCAGGGGTGGCCATACACAGTGAACTGCGCCCTTTCAGATACATAATTAATTAGTAAAATTTCAAGATGGGAACTCAAGGTAGAAACCTGGAGTTAGGAATTGAAACAGAGACAATGGAGGATCAATGCTGAATGGTTTGCCTTTAACACAACCCACAGGATGCCTTGCCCAAGCATAGCAACGCCCACAGTGGCTGGGCCCTTCCACATCAATAATTACCAAAAAAAGAAAAATGTGTCCCATGGACATACCTACATGTCAATTTGATGAAAATGATTCCTCGGTTGAGGTTTTTCTTCTCAGATGACTCTAGTCTGTGTCAAACTGACAAAAAAAAAAATTAATGAGCACATCTTTTGTGTGTTTGTTTTACCATTTTACTGATCTTAAATCTTCTCTGATGTCCTTCTTGTCACTGCCTGAAAGTGTTTCTGGTATAAAAACCCTCACACCCAGCCCCCTGACATCTGCCTAGAACGTGGTGCTAAGCTAAGTGGCAACAGAACTAGGGCTGGGACCATGGCAGCTACTGGGTCCCTAAAGTGAACAGTATTGACTGAGTCTTGGATGGACTTTTTGTGGCTCCCCAGTGAACATCTTGGCCTATGCTGACATTAGAGTTGCTCAGGGCTCTCATACTGGAACTTGGTAGCCATCTGATAAGAGGCGTTGGGCCTGGAACCAGCATAGTGGCTTATACTTGTAAGCCCAGGCTGTAGGAAGCTGAGGTTGTTTTTCCACCAGTTCAAGGCCACTCTGAACTGCACAGTGACTTCCACATTATTTGGTACTTTCCTGTAATCCCAGCACCTGGAGTACTGAGGCAGGAGGATTATAAATTCAAAGTTTGTATTTCTGAACATCTAAAAAAATGAAATTCAAAGTTTAGCACAACAAAATGAATACATAATATTAGTTTAAAAAATCATAAAGATCTTCCAGAACAAATTAGGATTGGCTTTTGAAGCTCTGGTATATTTTAAACAGAAGAAATAATTATCGGAGTTGGATTATTTTTGCACACTATTTTGATAAATTTATTAAATTACCAAAAGACATAGTGGATAGACAGACACGTCTCTAATACCTCTCTTAAAGGTTAGTTTAAACTAGTTTTTTCTCAGCCTGCCTGGAAAACCTGGGCCTATGTTTATTATTTATAAATCCAAGACTAACTTTTCATTCCCTTCTTTTGTTGACCCAAGAAAATCTTTAAAACATTATCAACCTTTGTAGTAAATTAGCGCCTCTGCTTTGTTTATGAGACTGGTTTTGGTCACTGGCAATGCTTTTACTGGACTTTATTTATCCAAGGATTTAAAAATAACTCAAATGAAACAAATCACTTTATTTATTTTTGACAAAACTGAAGCATCCTTTCCCAAGGAACCACCTAAGACCAAAATATCATATTTAATGAACCTGGCATATCACTTGTTATTAGTGGTTTTTCCAATACATCATTTTTGCATTGCCCAGAAACCATGCTTGAAAGATTCAGAGTGGGAAGTCAGTCTCTTTTCACTGATATTTTGTAGTAGCTAGACTGATTTTCTAGCATTTCTTTTTAGGCAGCCATGATGACATGCATTATGAAAAGGAGGGTGCTATGAATTTCTTGGAAAATGTGAGGCAAATGTTACAAACCAGATAGAGAATTGCTGTGATAGCCTGAATGTAATTGGCCACCATAAGCTCATAGGGAGTGGCACTATTAGGAGGTGTGGTCTTATTGAAGTAGGTGTGGCTTTATTGAAGGAATTTGGTCACTACAAAGGCAGGCTTTAGGTCTCCTATTCTCAAGCTATCCCCACTGACACAGACCACCTCCAGTGGTCTGCTGGTCAAGATGTAGGACTTGTACTTAGATTCTTCTCCAGTACCATGTTTGCTGTGTGCTACCATGTTGATAATGGACTAAACCTCTGAAAATGTAAGCCACTACAATTAAATGTGTTTCCTTTATAAGAGTTGCCATGGTCAGGGTATCTCTTCACCTATCTAAGATACAAATTGGTACCAGGAACTGTGGTATTACTTTGATAGGCCTGACCATGCATTTGCTTGAAGGTATATAGACCTCAGAATTGTAGATGACAAAAGTAGTCCAACACTTTAAGTGCTGCTTAATGGGTCGTCATCCTAATAGGAACATGGAAAACTGGTGTTGAGTGCATTTTGAACTGTGGGTGCCTGGATCAACAGAAGAATGCTAGTATGTAGCCTAGAGACTGGTCTTGTGATACATTGGTGACGAATGAGGCTGGTTTTTTGCCCTTATCCAAAATGTCTGCTTGAGCCAAAGTGAAGAGTTTGGAATTAATTCCGTTGGCAGAGGAGATCTCAAAATAGCCTAGTATAGGCTCTGTCATGTGGTTATTAGTGGAAACTCTAATGAATATCTATAATGAAATGGAACAAGTTGATCAAGGAAAAATGACAAAATGTACAATTTAAGGAAAATAGAAACACCAGGAAGTGGAATGAAGCTAAACTCTGTGATCAAGGAGATAAATAGATTAAGAAATGTAATAAAGAGTATGGTAACCTCAGAGCAAGATACTACCCACATGAATTTCCAACTTGTGAAAAGGAATTAAAGAAAAACTTAGAGCCAGGTATGGTGGTACAAACCTTTAATCCCAGCACTTGAAGGCAGAGACTGGCAGATCTCTTGAGTTTGAGACCAACCTGATCCACAAAGAATGTTCCAGGACAGCTGAGCTTAAACAGTAAAGGAAATCATCTAAAATAGAACGCTGATAAAGGTATATTTAAGGAAGGGGGTCATGCTATAATCGCAGAAAGCTGTAGACCTTGGCAACTTCAGCCATGCAATTCTACAGGGATCAGGCATGTGTCAGCTATACCCCTGATTGAAGGCCTAAAAAGGCCATTTAGTGAAGCTGTATAGGTGAAGCCTGGATTGCCTTGGAAACCCCGAGATTTTGAAGATGCCAAAGCTAGGGAATACCTGCTAAGAAGAATCGCTAACAGCAATTGAAACCAGCCCAGGAGAAAGAAGTATGCTGCAGTCAACAAAGCTGAAAGGAGTTGGAGATCAATCTAAAGAACATTTTGACATCAGACATGGAGATGAAGAGTTTAAAATTTGCCCAGCTTGTTTTTGGTCTTGCTTTGGTCCAGTATTTCCTCACTATGCTCCCTTCCCTACATTTTGGAATGGTAATGTGTATCCTGTGCTATTATATGTATATGACTTAGAAGTATGTAACTTAGTTTTTTTATTTTATAGGACATGACAGTTAAGAGATTACAATAATCTCAGAAGAGACTTTGAACTTTTAAACATTATGGAGACTGTGATAGCTCACGGCAATCTACATTATATGATTACAAGCTCCTGGGGGCCAGAGAATAGAATATGGCAGAGCCATCTCTGAGAAATCAGAATATTCTTGCAAAAAGCACCTGCTTTTGCCCTCTTGATCAAAATTATCTACAAGTAAGGGTTGGAGGTTTCATCCCATTATCAGACAAGCAGCAGTCAAATCAGATCAATAAGAGCTTAGTTCCCAAACAATAATTGTTTTTTTTGATGTGTTTAGAACTCTTGTATTCTTTTTTTCATCATTGCATACCACAGATTGTTATAAACAATAGTTCCCCCAATGTGCTGCAGTGTCCAGCTGTCTTATGATACCCACATCTAACTTGCTCTACCTCACGCTTGCCCAACCCTGCCTGTAATAGTAACTCTCTATTCAGGTCTGTGATTGCATTCATTTTTCTTCACACAGAAGTGAGAACTGTGGTCTTTCTTTCTCAGTATCTGGTTTACTTCATTTAATATAATGACCTCTAATTCTGTGTTGCTGCAAATAACAAAATCTTATTCTTTAATATCGGATCATATTCCACGATGTATATCCCATGCTGTCCTTATCCATTCACCCACTGTAGACACCTGGAGTGGTTCCACAGCTTGATCACGGTGAATGTTTCAATAAACATGAAAGTTCTGGTATCTTTTTGCTTTATAATTTCACTTGCATTGGACACTTTCTCATGTGGAATTGCTGGATTACTTGTTAGGATTGTTTTTAATTTAAGGACCCTCCGTATTGTTTTCTACAACGGTTGTACTAATTTACCACCAATAATGTTCAAGGGTTCCTTTTCTTCTATATTCTCACCAGCACTTATTGTCTTTAGTCTTTTTTGATAAAAAGCAGTATGTGTGTGTGTGTGTGTGTGTGTGTGTGTGTGTGTATGCATGTGTACATGCACACATGTGTGCCTGTGCATACTTGTGTGTATGTCAGCTCCCACTTGCCACATGTGTGGAGATAAAATAACTCTTTGGAACCAGCTCCCTCTTTCTATCTCTTTGTGGGCTCAAGGAATTGAACTCAGGTTATCAGGCTTACCAAGGCAAGAGCCTTTACCCACTGAGCCATCCTACCAGCATCCATAGCATCCATGTTCACTGACTGAGGTGATCTTACACTTTGGTTTTGATTTTCATTTCTAGCAATTAACAGTTTTTAATATATTTGGTTATTTTGGTTATTTCTACATCTTCTTTTGAGGGAGGGGTTTATTTAGTTCTACTGCCTAGTTTTAAATCAAACCAAGTGAATTTTTTGTTATTGTTGATCTTGAGACTTATTTTTCTTTTTAGAGTTCTTGATATGGTCTGGATATTAATCCCCTGACTGAAGCACGATCTGAAGATATTTCTTTCATTTTTATGTTAATTCATCTCTGTCAGTTGCTTCTTTATCTAAATGGAGTTGTTTAGTCTTACGACACACTATTGCCTTATTTTGGCTTTCATTTCTGGTGTTTCTGAGTTCTTGTCACAGAGTTCTCTTACCCCTTCCAATGCCTTGAAGCATTTCTTGTATTTTTTCTCCTAACAAATACATAGTTACAAGTCTCACATTTAACCGTGTAATCCATTCTGACTTATTTTGTACTTGGTAAGAGATGGGGATTCTGTTTTCTTGTCCACTGTGTATATCCAGTTTCCTCAGAGCACTGTACTTAACAAACTGCGCTTTCTCTACTGACCCTTATAAAAATGAAAGAAGTCCCATTCCCAAGAGTTACAAAAAAATTAATGTACGGTACAGGTATCTCTGTTAAAATCCAGCTGACTATATATACTGACTTCTGTGTTCTGTTTCATTGGTCTATGTATGAATTTTACTGCCCTGTTGCTTTGATTATTAGCTTGGCACTAAACTTTGAAACCAGGAATTACCACAGTCCAACTTTGCTCAGAATCACTTTGACTACTATAGCTCTTTTAAAGTTCCATACTAGTTTTAGAATTTTCTGCATTCTGGAAAGGAAGGCATTGGTAATTTGATAGTGATTGCATTGAGCAATGTGCATATTGCTTTGGGTGATAATGCTCATTTTAACAATAACAATACTTGTGACTATGAAATGAGATGGCTTCCTATTTTCATGACCACTACAATTTCTTTCATCTGTATTTTGTAGTTTCCACTATGGAGATTGTGGTGATTTGAATAAAAATGAGCTCCATAATCTCACAGAGTGGTAATATTAGAAGGTATGGCCTTGTTGGAGTAGGTGTGGTTCTGTTTTGGAGGAAGTACATTACTGGGGGCGGGCTTTGAGGTTTTAGAAACTCAACCTAGGCCCAGAGACTCACTCTTCCTTCCTGCTAGCCCCTCTCCAGCACCATGTCTGCCTGCATTCTGCCATCCATTTTGCCATGATGATAATAGACTAAACCTCTGAACTGTAAGCCAATCCCCAGTTAAATGTTTTCCTTTATAAAAGATGTTTTGGTGATCATAATGTCTCTTTGTAACAATTGAAACCCTAACTAAGACAGACACTTAAAGGTTTTATCAAGAGCAATTAGAAAACAAAGGAAAAAAATAAAGAGCATCCACGTTAGAAAGAATTAAATTAGCCTTGTTTCCAGATAACATCATTTTAAACACAGACAAAAAAGTTTCAGTACTCCATCATGAGACTGTTAGAAGTAATAAACAAGGATAGCAAATTTGGGAGTTACAAAATCAGTATATCAAAAAACTAACATTTTATTTTTAAATACTAATAATGAACCTTATAAAGATTGTATGAAAAGAAGAAGTCATTTTACCTAACACAGATAATTAAAAAGGGACAATATGACTTCCATCCTTGAAGATGAGTACCTGACCCTAGCTCTTCTGAATAAATTAAAAGCCCACGTGTTCCATGAAGAGTACATCCGACCACTAAGCCCAGAAATTATTATCCCATAACTAGGGGAACTTAGAAGAAAATATATAATAATCTTCAGGTAGTTGTGACTCCACAGTCATGTAATAAGATATTGGAAGATGCTCAAGTCATCAGAATGCAATTAGGTGCAAATCTGAGAGCTGGGACATTTAGATTATTACTGTCTTCAAAATAAACTGTATTTGGGGGACTGTGCCAGAATGTCTGCATGTCCCACTTGGGCTGTTAAATACTGTGTGAGAGGCCACTGACTCAGACGAAGCTCTTGTGCCAAGTGTAATATACCCTTATAGAGTAGCTGATTTTAGTGAATGGCAAGGAGCCAGTTGAGCTGGGGCCAATTATCCTGGATTTACACCACACTTCTGTTCCTTTCAAGTATTGTCTGATCACGTAATTGGTGTCTCTTTTTAAGCGTCTATTGGTTCTGAGGGCTGTAATTTGATGTATTAGTTGCATGATCAAGCCAACTTTGAGAAGGAAGAATTCTTGCAAGGTTGTGGCTTCCAAAGGATGAGAATTTACCATCACACCATCATAGCGGAGGACCTGATGGCAGCAGTCCGGCAGGTAATGTTGCCAGAACAGTAGTTCTGAAAGTACCCTGGGAATGATGAGAGGCTTTTGACATAGACTTACCCTGTGACCCACCTCCTCCAATTTTCTAATATTTCCCAAACAGCTCCAACAACTGGGAACAAAAGATTCAAACATATGAGCCTCCAGGGCCACCCATACTCATTCACGTCACCACTCGGGATTTTTATTTTGTGTTGTGTTGTAATTTCTCAGGTAAATTATGCTGATTTTTTTCCCTTGACAAAATACTTATAGGTAGTATAACAGCTGAGGGTAGAGGTGGGAGATGAGGAGAGTCCTGGTTGGTTTTAGTCATCTAAAAGAAGCCTAAGGGAAGAGAAGTACATATACTGGGTGACATTGGAACCTTGATGCAGAAAGTACAGCAACACAAGTGTAAGCAAACACCCCTTAGACCACATCAGCATAGCCGAGGCCTCTTAAATTAAAACTCAAATTTGAACCCAAAGGAGAACCAATGGGAGGGTGAGCTGAACGTAAGGTGCAATGATATAAATGTTTGAAATGCCTGCTGAAAAAGAAAAGTGAGGTCCGCTTCACTTATACAGCATCTGCAGAGGGCTTTCAATGTTGAGAGGTTGTGCGTATGCCTGCATGGAAGTTTCACCCCATGTTCTAATCTCGTTAGCACAAAAAGGCACTCTGCAGGCTACAGAAAGAGAAACCTGGACAACAACCCAGTTATAAAACCCGTGACCTACAATCTGTACTCCTGCAAGATGTGCTGGATGGCAGTGGAGAACTCACGGGAGTGACCAAACAGCGCTTGGTTTAACTTGAGGCCCATACCACGAGAAGGAGCCCATGCCCTACACTGCCCAGATGACCAAGAACAGAAGACTGGATACCAGAGATCTGAGGTACAACCAAACATGACCAGCCAAAATAATAATCATCAAGGAAATTATTCCTCTAATGATGTTCTGCTAGACTCACAGATTGGCACCTTGTTCAGTCATTATCAGAGAAGCTTCCTCTGGAAACAGATGAGAGTGGGTGCAGAGACTCGCAGCCAATTATTATGCAGAAAGAGCATCTACAAAAAGAGCATCTCCATCAGGTCCCTCTCCTCGGATATCAGGGAAGCCTACAGGAGAGGCGGCAGAAAGATTATAGCAGCCCGAAGGGATGGAGAACACCGAGAGAACACGATTCACCAAATCTGCTAAACAGGGCTTATATGAAATCACAGAGATTGAAGCAGCAAGCACAGGGCCTGCATGGGTCTCTACCGGGTCCTCTGTGTATTTGCTGTGGCTGTTAGCTTGGTGCTTTTGTAGGACTCCTAACAGGGAGGGTGGGTGTGTCTCTGATTCTTTCATCTGTTCTTTGGACTCTTTTCCTCTAATTTGGTTGCCTTGTTCAGCCTCAGTATGAAAGCTTTAGCCTTATTGTATTTTGTTTTGTCCTGTTTGGCTGTTGTCTCTCTGAGGCCTGTTCTTTAATGAATTGGAAATGGAGGAGGAATAGCTATGGGGGAGATGAAAAGTGGAGGGGGGAGCTGGGAGGAGTGAAGAGAAAGGAAATTGTGGTTGAGTTGTATTATATGGGGAAAGAACCTATTTTTAATAATAAACAAGTAAACAAACAAATAAATGAATAAGTAAATTTTCAAATAAATAGAGGGAGAAAAAAATCTACAATAAACCCACCAAAGTCCTAAGAGCCAGAACCAAGAAGGATAAGGCAAATTACAGAAACAAACAGGGTGCCCAGACTTGTCCTAGAGGCCTCTGGAAGTGAGTGCTACATGAGAAAGTGAATCCTATGGAGATTGCCTCAGGACCAGTCACCGTGTTATAGAGGACTTGATAAGCCAGGACATATGCTAGGGATAAGTTCAAAGGCAATGGCAATGCACACATAAACAGCGGAGACTTACAGTAGAGAGCCTTTTACTTCTTTACCACGTCCTTAAGGTTGCAGCCCTCAGTCATCCATGCGTCCTTCTGTTAACTACTGTCCCTAGCCCTCAGCAGCTCCTCATCTGTGCTCCAGTGCCTGCATTTCTAGACATCAGGGATAAAAAAGGGACAGATCTAAGAGTAAGCACACAGAAGAGCCAGCACCACCCAAGAAGAATGTTAGAAGCTACCATGCTAAGGGAGTCGCACATGACTCTCATGGACATCCTTTAGTGCCAAAACAACACCTAAGTACCCTCCTCCAGTAACCTACTCCTCCAACTAGGCCCCAACCCCTAGCTTTCTCTGCCTCTCACAATGCCACCGTCATAGGAATCCATCGATAAATGCATTCATTCAGTCAGTCAGAACCATCAGAAAAAATCCATCCCCGCACTCCCAGGAGTGTACTGTACTAATCCTCTGGGCACTCCTTAATCTGTACAAGATGGCCATCAAAAGCAACCAGAAGCACCCCACAGCCTATGCAGAACACTTTACCATTTGTTTTTTTCCTGGTTGTTTCCAGGAAAGGATGAACCCACAAAGACTGAAAAGCCAGAGTTTGTTGCTGTTGTTTTGTTTTCTTGCAGAAAGAACTCTAATACTAAGAAGAATACTGATTGCCATGCTTACAATGAGCAGGCACTTTTATTATAACCTAGGGTATTATCAGGTTATCCATCTCCACGGAAATCTTGTAACTTAGCATCTGAGGCCAGAGCATGAGGACAGTAGTTGGGAATTTTGTTAAATTCTCAATGATCAATATGTTGATCAATATGTCACTCCTAGCTCCCTTAACCCTGCCTCCATCTCTCTCTCTCTCTCTCTCTCTCTCTCTCTCTCTCTCTCTCTCTCTCTCTCTCTCTCTGTCTGTCTTCATCACTCTAATTACAGGTTTAAAAGAGCAAAGACTGTACCAAAATGTATGCAAGAGCAGGAAAAATACAGCTAGGTCTGTATCATTTGGAGGAAAAAATATGGTACAAGTAGAACTCTCAAGAAAAAGTTTGTATTTTGGCAGTGGTTTTAAACTTATTATACGAAGATTTACTTTCTCATTGCAATGTTTTTATAAAATATAGCTATATTAACATATGTGTGCATATATATCCATTTATCAACCCCTACACCAGCATTAGTGTACACAGACACTCAACCATGGTCTTCACCAGCATTCCTTGGGAATTTATTCTAAATGTTAATTTGTGGGCCCTGTCCAGCCTTCTGGGACTCAGCCAGAGGATTCTGACACAACTAATCATTGAGCTGATGATCTCCACAGATGCTTCTCAATCCTGACTGGCTTTTGGAATCAGAAGGGATCTTGAACCTCTACTATTGTCCAATCTCTATCCCCAGGGATTCTGATTTGTTGGGTTTGGAGTGTGTGTGTGTGTGTGTGTGTGTGTGTGTGTGTGTGTGTGTGTGTGTGTGTGTGTTGGAGATGGGATGGTTTCTTGAGTTCTTCCAGATCATTCCTGTTCAAAAACAAGATTAAACACTATTGCTCTCTCCTACTTAGGTTGTCTTAGTCTTTAAGGCCAAATGAAAACATTTGAATCAACTATAGCCCATGAAGTGATATTGGACTTTTTTCCTTCCCCAAATCTTTGGATTTTGGCTTAAGTCTTTGTCTTAAGTCTGCATCCCTCTGCAGTGTGATTCACAGCATACCAAAAAGGACTAGCAAGCATGATAGTGGTAGAGTTTGACATGAGGTAACATTTTATTAGCAGCACCCAAATGAGAAAAAGATAGGTTGACGGTTAGAAAGATTAAATGTGGGATGAACAGTAAAAAAGGGTGGGGATGCTCTCATAAATGTTATAATCCTACTGTGAAAATTGTTATTTCTACTTGCAATGCATCCCTGTAACAGGGCCCTAAGCCTCGGTAAGCCCCAAGACCTTAGCACAACTGACTGCATGATGGAAGTACCGTTTAGGCTGCAAAACTCAACACCACCTGCCAATATTAAAACAAAGGCCTAATTCATCAAAGTCCTTTGTTCTGGGGAAGTCTTTAAACTAACGCTGGTTGTTGTTGTTGTTTTTTTGTTTTTTGGCTTCTGTACTTCCACTTCTAGCTAGCTTTTCTCATTAACTGAAGTATGTCAACTCAGAACATAGGTTTTTTTGGAATTATTATTATTAAAAATTTTCACCTCCTCCCCTCCTTGCATTTTCCTCCCCCTCCCTCCACGTTCCCTCTCCCTCCCTGTCCAGTCCAAAGAGTGGTCAGGGTTTCCTGCCCTGTGGGAAGTCTAAGGTCCTCCCCGCTCCATCCAGGTCTATGAAGGTGAGCATCCAAACAGACTAGGCTCCCACAAAGCCAGTCCATGAAGTAGAATCAAAACCCAGTGCCATTGTCCTTGGCTTCTCAGTCAGCCTTCATTGCCAGCCACATTCAAAGAGTCCAATTTGATCACATGCTCCATCAGTTCCAGTCCAACTGGCCTTGGTGAGCTCCCATTATACCAGCCCCGCCGTTTCAGTGGGTGGGTGCATCCCTTGTGTCCTGACTTCCTTACTCATGTTCTCCCCCCTTCTCCTCCTCATTTGAACCTTGGGATCTCAGTCCAGTGCTCCAATGTGGGTCTCTGTCTCTATCTCCATCCATCGCCAGATGAGGGTTCTATGGTGATATGCAAGATATTCATCAGTGTAGCTATAGGATAGGGCCAGTTCAGGTGCCCTCTCTTCAGTTGCTCAAGGAACAAGCTGGGGACATCTCTTTGGACACCTGGGAACCCCTCTAGAGTCCAGTCTCTTGTCAACCCTAAAATGGCTCCCTTAATTAAGATATATACTTCCGTGCTCCCATATCCACTCTTCCTCCAACCCAACCATCCCATTCTCCCAAGCTCTCCCCATCTTCCCCTTCTCACTTCTCTCTCCCCATCTCCCCTTACCCCCACCCCACCCCACCCCCAAGCTCTCAATTTTTGCCTGGCAATCTTGTCTACTTCCAATATCCAGGAGAATAACTACATGTTTTTCTTTGGGTTCACCTTCCAATTTAGCTTCTCTAGGATCACGAATTATAGACTCAATGTCCTTTATTTATGGCTAGAACCCACTTATGAGTGAGTACATACCATATTCATCTTTTTGGGTCTGGGTTACCTCACTCAGGATAATGTTTTCTATTTCCATCCATTTGCATGCAAAATTCAAGATGTCATTGTTTTTTACTGCTGAGTAGTACTCTAATGCATATATATTCCACACTTTCTTTATCCATTCTTCCATTGAGGGACATCTAGGTTGTTTCCAGGTCCTGGCTATTACAAATAAGAACTCCTACAGCTGATAAATACCTTCAGTGATGTGGCAGGATACAAGATCAACTCAAAAAAATCAGTAGCCCTCCTATACACAAAGGATAGAGAAGCAGAGAGGGAATTCAGCAAAACTTCACTTTTTACAATAGCCACAAATAGCATAAAGTATCTTGGGGTAACTCTAACCAAGGAGGTCAAAGATCTATTTGACAAGAACTTTAAGGCATTGAAGAAAGAAACTGAACAGAACATAGTTTTTGAGGTTAAAATCTCATCCTCAGAAAGACTTGAGGCTACACTGGAATCCCGAACACCTAATGTAGTCTCAAGCGAATAAAGACTTTCTATTGACTTAAACCTATGTCTGAGCAGTCTTTTCTGATGATTACCCTACAACAGCCCTCACACTATTGTTTTTCAGAGCAGAATTTTGGCTTCTCAAAATGACAGAATTACTTAACGTATCTCTGTAAACGTCCATCCCCACAACAGCTGTGGGCCCAGGAGAGGCTGGCTGATAAGTGGAAGGAAGAAAAATAGAGAAGAAACATAGCTAAAGAGTAATTTATGTAAATGGAGAGAGGGTGGGAAACATGGCAATATGATACTTTCTTCAGTTATGTTTCCAACATAAGAAGAGATCGTTAATTAAAAACAACTTTACAATGAATCAAAGATAATAGTAGATGATATTAACAACGTGCAAAAAAAAAACTGTGGGCACATTCTTTAGGCAAATCCCTGAGCTAAAATTTAATATGAATTCTTTCATTTAATCCCCAAAATCCCCAAAATACTTACTACACATCTGTAAGTAACTGGCTGCAGGCCTTCTTGTTGGTGTCAAAATTTCTTGACCCATTGTGTAAAGGGGTTTCCGATGCAAATATAACTTGTGCAATACTCTCAAATATGTCCAGTCATCTCTAGAAGACATACAATACCTAATTCAATATAAGTGCTATGATTATTATAGTTTTTCTGTATTGTTTTTTTGCTTGTTTGGATTTTTTCTGTTTCATTTTTAGGACATGATAATACTATGTATCTTTGGGATTGCCTGAGTTCACTGTGTAAACTAGATTGGCCTTGAATTTGCACAGACCCACCTCCCTCTGACTCCCAAATGCTGGGATTAATGGTGTGTGCCACCATGGTAAAGGTGTGTGCCGCTGTATTCTTTTTATGATGATGACAAAGATAAAAGTCTGTACTCATTCAACAAAGAGCTATTTTTTTAAATATACATTTTGAGCTAAGATTTGGTTGAATCTACAGATCTGAAGACTCCAGGTTTGGAGAGCTAACTGTAGTTTTAAAGGTGAGTCTTGTTTTTAGCTCCCCTTGCTGATTAGGGAGTTTCCACATAGGAAAACTAGATAATTCATCCAAGACCACAAAGCTGAAAGCAACAGAAACTGGATTTGTAGCCCTGGATCTGCCTTGCTTAGATCAAGGTAGTGTGTGGAGAGTGCAGAAGTCAAGCACAGATGAAACCAAGAGTAGGGTTCCTAACTGACCTGTCAAGTCCTTGCTGAGGTTAAGGTATCAACAGCTGTAAGTTACAGTATCACTACACTGCTTGAAGTGACTGACTGGACATGAACTAGATCAAGATAAGTGTAAAACAAGGAAGAGTACAGGTTCTGTTACACTGGTTCCTCACCTTAAATTAAGTGAGAAGTTAAAAGGTGAGTCTGAAATCTTTAGCTAAATAGAGAACAATACCAAAAAGAGTGTGTGATCTACCACTCTGGACCACCATGATTCAACCACATGGGAGAGAAAAAACTAGGCCGATCAATAAGCCACAGGCATACACACACACACACACACACACACACACACACACACACACACACACGATGTATGAGAAGGGAAAAAAGTCACTCAGGTGGGAGAAATGGGAGATTGGAACTTAAATATCCAAAAGAAAGAAACCTGATGTCCCTTGAAATAAGGACAATATGGGGAAACTGTGCCTTCTAATACCAAGTGCAGGAGTCTGGAAGCCCAGAGACTGTGACTGTTCTTCAAAATAAAAGTCTCATCCACTGATGACTCATGTAACATGGTATTTTGTCATATTAGTATGTTTGATAACATATAATAAAGGAAAAATAATATATCACCAATAAGTATTATTTTTTGAACATTATAAAGCCCTGCTAAGGCAACTGAGTGCAACCCACCAATTCTCACTAACAGGTACTGCAAGACATTCCCTAAAAAGAATCACAGATACCAAAAAGGGACAAGGAGAAAAACAAGAAGGAATAGAAAGCTTCTGTCCTACCCTGATAAAGATGGAAGAGCAGGGAGATTACAACCCCGACCTCTTTTAGAAATGAAGTAAGGGCAGATTGTAGAACATGCCTCAGCCTGACAAATGTCACCTCAGATATGGGATCAGAAAAACAGTAGAAAAGGACCTGAAATACTTCATCTCAGTTTGAAGGTTTTATGGGTCTGGGACACTCTGTGGGAGGTGAGTGGTTTTGGTTTTAGTTTGTTGTTCTAAATTTAGTTTTGATAGCTAAATTTATTTTTTATTAAATAGTCACAGAAAAACCTATCCCAATTGGGGATTGATAGCAAACCACTATTAAAAGGGACTACATGACCATGGTGGTAACACAACTGGGCAGTGATGTCACATGCCTTTAATCCCAGTTCTCAGGAGGCAGAGTCAGGCAGATCTCTGTGAGTCTGGCCAGTCTGGTCTACAGAGTGAGTTGCAGGACAGCCACAGCAGTTACACAAAGAAACCCTGTCTCAAGAAAAAAACTACATGAAAACCCATGGAACTTTGATTCCTGGATTTGCAACATTGGTGTAGGAGGTTCTCCTTTCTATGTGTTGCTTTCATTGGTCAAATAAAGAAACTGCCTTCGTCTTTTGATAGAGCAGAAACTTAGATAGGCAGGAAAAAAAGAACTAGATGCTGGGAGGAAAAAAAGAGACAGAGAACCTACCACAATGAAGCTGCCAGATCAGACATGCTGAATCTTTCCCAATAAGCCACGAGCTCGTGGTGACATGCATATTATTAGAAATGGGTTAATTAAGATGTGAGAGTTAGTCAATATGAGGCTAGAAATAATGGGCCAGGCGGTGTTTAAATGAATATAGTCTCCGTGTAATTATTACAGGGTTAAGCTAGCCGGGCGATGGGAAACAGCCCACCTCTCCTTTTACTACACAACATTGCAACATTTCATGTTCTATCTTTCAGATAAGCATGGTGTTCTAGTTAGTGAAGGCCTTGAGTCTATAGGGAGCTTTTGAAGAGAATTTCAGGTCACAGAGCTAAATTTTACAACACCCATTTCCATATCTATCAGACTCCAGAATGCTCCATACTTTTTGCCATTTTTGTAAACATGCCAGTCTCTGATTGAACATATTGGCACGTTTCTGCCTGTAACACATTAAGTACCACTGTCAATGCACTGGCAATGAGCGATGGAAGTGGTTTATGGACAGTTCCCATTACAATCAACAAGAATTATTACAAAGTGACCTCGGTCAAACTCTTTAGTATCTCAAAGACTCATGCAGCTGGGAGGAGGGATCAAAATGGGAAACAGTCTTTCCCAGTTTTGTCTCAATATAAAATTTTACATCATGTCAAAACATCTTCCACCGACTCTGTTGTTTTGTTTTGCTCCCTAGCAACGATCATTATCAGAACTTCTATATAAATGAGCATGAAAAAATATACTAGTGTCTTAGTTGAGTTTTTATTGTTGAGATAAAATGCCATGAAAAAAAGCCACCCTTCACTCACAACTCATCATCAAAGGAAGTCAGACAGTAAGGTAAGTAGGGTAAGAACTTGGAATAGGAGAGAGCACAGGAGAGTGCTGCTTACTGGCTTGCTTCTCAAGGCTCACTCAGATGCTGTTTTAGACCATTAGCCTATGTGTGGCCCCATCACACATAGTTGATTGGACTATCTCAATCAACTTTTTTGTTGTTGTTGCTGTTGTTTTGTTTTTATTTTTTAAGACATGGTTTCTCTGGTAACAGTCCTAGCTATCCTGGAACTAACTCTTGTAGACCAGGCTGGCCTCAAACTCACAGAGATCTGCCTATCTCTGTCTCCTGAGTGCTGGGATTAAAGGTATGTGCCGCCATTGCCCGGCCCAATCACCAATTTTTAGAATGTCCTACAGACTTGTCTACTGCCTGATCTTAAGATGGAAGCATCTCAATTGAGGTTCCCTTCTCTAAGTTGACATAAAAACAAGTAAACACAGACACTCTATACCCATAAAACCTTTACAATCTTTTTTATTATAAAACAAATGTACAGTACACAGCTATTTGCCTACAACATAATTACTTTGAGTGATCTCAGGAATCTATAGAGTTCATCAAAACTCTTCCAAGTCTTGTGTAATGGCACATTCTCTTTTCCTTGGTCCTTCTAACCTTCCTGTGGTGAAGGCCCTCTGCAACCTAGGAATGGCTGAATTACTCAAAGGAAGATATTCAAATGGGGCACCACTGTTACCTTCCATTGGTTGTTCAGAACAAAACAATGGGCCCAAGAGTCCATGAAGGAGATGCAGAGAGAACTCTTTACATGTCCCTTTCCCTCATCAATTTCCCAGTGCCAAATGAAGGAGACTTGGGAGCTGTCCAGGACACAGGCAGTGGGGTAAATCTCCCAGTCTTCAGCCAAGTTATGGCCAGGGTCCCTCCTGCTGACTGACTCCTTACAGACACCTGGAGTCCACTCTTGCTGTTTCCCCAAATCAGCTTCCTGGAAGACCAAGGAAACATGAGAGCTTTGCAGGACACTGGTCAAAAGGGTGAATCTTGAGGATCTTTCGCCAAGTTATTACCAGGCTTCCCACAGCAAACATGCCTCAAGTCATTAAAGGGCACCAAGGAGGGTTCACCACTCTCATCTTCCAGAGCCATGTCCTCTGAGCACAGCCCCAAGGGTCCATTGGTTGCTCCCCGAGGGAGCCGCGCTGCTTAATTAGAATGATCAACTCGCTAATCACCCACTCATGCAAGGTAGGTCTCTGGTTTTCTTCTCGGCACATGGGACAGGTCAATATCAATTCTTCCTTCCTTGCCATTCAATTCTGTGTTCAATCAAAGCAGAATATATGGATACAGGAGAGATAACCAGGATTAGAGTGAAAGTCCAGACAAATTGGACAGACTGCCTCCACTTCCAAACTGCAGTCCAGAGTCCACATCTCAGGCAAAACAATCATTTGTTCAGTTTCTGGAAGCAACTGATAGTCTTTAGTACACAATATGTTCTTTGACACACAGGATCTATCGAAATCCACTATAAATATTGAAAACTGTAAATATTAATTTACATAGTTCTAGGTGATACTAGATCACCAAAGAATCATAGTTAAGTTTATCATCTGTGGGATTTTAAAGAGCTATCTAGTGGTCCAAAATCCAGGTAGTTAGAAAAAGGGAAACAAAGCAGCTGGTGTCCTTCCAGTCAGGCTAGCATACTCTCTGAACCATTGAACTCTCCTGGATCTTTCTTTTTTTCTTTTTTTTTTTTGTTTTTTCAGGACAAGGTTTCTCATTAGTTATGGAAAACTGGAACTCACTCTGTAGACCAGGCTGGCCTCCAACTCACAGAGATCTGCCTGCCTCTGTCTCCCGAGCATTGTGATTAAAGGCATGTGTCACCACTGCCTGGCTTCCTTCTGGATCTTTCATTGATCTAGATGGGAATGCAAGGTTTTCCACCATCCACACTGTCAGTATTTCTTTCTAAGGTACTAACTCTTTTGTTTTGTTTCTAATCCTTATCTAAATTAATTCATAAAAGCAAACTCAACCCTAGTCTATTTAACACAGACCAGATGAGTCTAAGGAAGTCTCAGAATTGCAGAGAAAATGACCACATGAGAATAAGACCAGCAAAATCCACTGAAGTACAAGGGAGATGCAGGAGACTTGGCGTCAACTATCTCAGGATGTACTTAATATCTTTACCAAGAAAGAAAAGTCACTGGCATTTGTAAAAGGTTTGTTTTCCAGGATTATCTATCAGCTCAAATGATCAGCAATAATTAATACAAAGATTAAAGGTGGTGTGTGTGTGTGTGTGTGTGTGTGTGTGTGTGTGTGTAAAGCATAGAAAAGTATCTGAAAATAATATTTAAAATCAGAAAATAATAATTCTAAAACTATACACACACATTTCTTAAAAGCACAAAAGCACACGCGGCATGTGTCTGAAGTGCAAGGCCAGCCTGGGCAATGCAAAATTTGTTTCAAAAGGAAAACAAAATTCATAGGTGTATTTCATTGCGAAAAGTCCCCTGAAGTCCTCTTGTGAAACACGTAAGTGATGATGTTAGAGTCAGACTTCCCAGACAGTGTGCAACTCCTCTTTCCTTGTCTGAATACTAAAAATAAAGACACAACAAATGCTGTAATGAGAGAGAAACAGGATTGTGAAGACAGCCGTCCTGAAGGGTTAGCTTACCTAGATGGTGGTTTCCAGCCGAAGACTTATGGTCTGACCTAGGCGCTTCTTGATTCACCTGCCCAAGCTCTTGGTTGAAGTGAGTTTAGGTCCTAAGGCCCAAGCCTCTTATAGTGCCTGAGAGAGTCTCCACCCACAATGAGTCATAAGCTCCACCCACAATGTGAGTCAAAGGTTCCCTCTCTCAGTTGTTTTACTTAAGTCTAATCAAAACTTATCAGTGATGGAGGCAGTGGTTGTGGCCCACACCTTTGGTTCCAGCACTCAGGAAGAGAAGGTGGATCTCTGTGAGTTCAAGGTTAGGCTGGTCTATAGAATGAGTTCCAGGACAGCCAGGACTACACAGAGACTGTGTCTTGAAAAATCAAAAACTTAAATAAATAAATCATTTTTAAAAATCTAATCAAGTAAACATTGTAGAATCAATGGATTAGAATATCTTCTATGCACACTGTTTAGAAACTGTCAAAGAATTATACTTCTACACAATTAGATATCATTAAAGGCCACCTAACAATTATACAGTATGTCATAGTAATTCTTGAGTTAAAATGGCAAAACTGCAGCCATCCAAATGATATTCTACTACTTTCAGAACTCAACTTTTAGAAACAAAACATACCAGAAATCAAATTTAACCTTGTCTGATGTGTACTAATGTAAATATGTCTGATACAATAAAACATAGCAGGATCTAAAAACAATTTCTATGTACCTTAACTCAACAGTTCTACTTTGGGGGTGAACTAGACAGGATAAGAAAAACATCCCTCAAAGTGACACTGTGCACCTGCTATAATTATTCATAATGTAATTAATTATTCACCTTTATTCTCAGAAATGTCCTTGCTTAAGCAACAAATCATGTGGTATCTGTATTGGGCAAGAAACAGTAAGTTCTTAGCATTCTTGTTCCTTCAAATGTGTGTTTTGATACACACATCCATTTCTGAGTGATTGAGTTGCACTGATTAAGATATGTATCATTTTTCCATAGCTGCCAGTTTGGGAATGTCTCTTGGACATTTTCAAGTATACTATACACTGTTATTAATTGTAGTCACTATAAATAAAACAGCTCTTTAGAATTACTCCTCCCATTATCCAATAATCCCTACTTGCGTGGTAACAGTATCACCGTCTACTTGTATGTACTGAGATTTTTTTTTTAACATTTCATACATGAGTAAGACCATGCCATGACCATCTTGGGGAGACCGGGTAAAATATAAATAATGACCTCTATTTCAGCCTACAGTTGCAAACAGCAGAACTTTTTTCTTTCTAAGACTACTCAGTATCCCATTGTGAATATTAACACAGTTTTTATTGATTCATTTTACACTGATGGATTTTACATTGAGTCTATCACAGTTGTCATGAATAGTGCCAAAATGAATTTGGGACTCTGCATATTTCTGTATTGTATTTATTTCCTGCTCTTTTGGGTATACAGAGGAATTGCTGGACCATAAGGCAGCTGATTTTCATAAAGATTGTATTGATTTACATTAGTTGTGTGACAAAACTTTTGCTGGGAAGATGTAGTGTCCCAGATAGGAAACCCACAACAGACCAAAGTGTAGTAGATACCACTGAAGTCTAATTTGGTGAACCAATGAGTTTCATTGTCATTGTTTACAGTAATATAGGTGAAGGATTGCTTATGGGAGCAGAAATGACTCAAAGACATCTGCATCATCAAAGCCTACACCAGCATGGGTACTGCCAAAGCCAAGAACCTGAAAAACACTGAATATCTACAGGCAGCTCAGTGAATTGGGTCCTTTCCAGGTGCTTCTGTTGGACTGACTCTGTTCCAGGCAGCTCTGCTGGTTTCTGCCTCTTCCAGGCAGCTGGTCTGCTCTCAGGGTCTTCTTAAAACTTCACCCTTCTCAGAGTCTTCTTCGCAGCTCAGTTTCCTGGTCTGAGATGGAGTCTCCACTTTGATAGCTTACGGTGGCCCAGAGGGAACCTAGTGAATCTGGCCAGTTTCAAGGACGTCATGAAGCTTCTTGAGTTTACCTTCCTGTTTCCAGGTATGAGAAGGCTAACTGTCTTTACACACATATACCATCAAGAGCACCAAAAAGGTTTTGTAGCCAGCAGAGACAGGTGGATCTCTGTGAGTTCAAGGCCAGCCTGGTCTACAGAGTGGGTTCCAGAACAGTTAGGAAAATACAGTGAGACTGTCTCAAAAAAAAAAAAAAGAATGAAGGAGGGAGGGAGGGAGGGAGGGAGGGAAGGAGGGAGGGAAGGAGGAAAGAAAGGAGTTGGATAAAGGGATGGAGGAGGGAGGGAAGAATAAAGGGAGGAGGAAGGGAGTGAGGGAGGAACAAAGGGAGGGAGGAAAAGAGGGAGGAAGAAATGAAAGAAAGAAGGAAATTAGAATTGATGTGTTTTTATAACAGAGCCCTATTATGTAACCCAAGCTAGTCGCCAACTCATGACAACCCTGTCTCAGGTTCCTCCCAAAGGATTGTCAGTATGTGTCACTGGTACAGTATGCCAGAAAAACTGAGGGAAAATTAAATTTGGTTAAATCATTTTAGCAGAGCCATTACAAGTTAATATGAAATAGTCTTATTTAAAAAAAAAGAAAAAGAAATCTGTTTTCTAAAACAATAAGCAATTGTTGAGAAAGCCAGATAATTTCACAAACCTTATAATTATTGCTAGAAGATGGCTGATTCTCACACCTATTTCTCTTCAATCTGATTTGATATGTTCTTTTGATTGATGTATGAAAAATATTATTTACACAGATATTTGGTGAGGAAAAATGGGGTAAATGTGACTTGCAGATCCCCTAAAAGGAATTTGAGGATCCCCGGGACTCTCTTCTACTAATTGGGAAAGGCTATTCTGCAACACACTGGGGAAGTCTTGCTAGCAATGGATCTCAACAGCAAAGCCCCCAGCAATGCATCCCACCATGGATGTGGCTCAGGCCAATTGTAGATTCAGCTGACGCAGTAATACAAAATACATCTCCTCCTTTTCCTCCTCCGTAAGGATGAAATGTGTTCCATGTTTTCCATTTACTTTATAGTCTGTGGTGATGAAGCCAAGTCAGGCCATCCTCCCTCACTCAACAGATGTTTAACACCAATGAAACCATCATTTCTCATTGGTTTGCTCATTTTTCAGCTGGCTTTGGTGGTGGCTTAAGCCTACTGAAGCTACTCAGCTTTTTTTCCCCCAGGAGAAATATCTTCTTGCCAGAAATATTCACTTTAGTGCCCAACTCTTTCTTATTACTGAAATTCTGAGTTCAAAGAGAAATATCCTTTTTAAAAAATCCAAGTGCTGAAACTATATGAAGTCAGTAATCTGTGATGCCTTAATACCTTCATGAAAGTATATCAAAATGTATAGGACTTTCTACTTTTAAAATGTAATTATCATTAGACCGTTCATGTGTTAACATCAAATCATAAATTTAGCTTGTTTCCATAGCATTCTAATTCAAGAAGGAATCAGCTCTCATTCATGGTAGTTAAATATAATGCAGCCCCTTCCCAGGAGACAAGAATAATCATCAGCCCAGTCAGGTCACCCTCTGCTACATCCGGTGCCAGCCTGGGCTACATAAGACCCTGCATCAAATAAAAAACAAAAGGAGTTGTTTTCCACTTCAAAAGGCAGCTTCGGTAGTGGGCAGCTTTCCTCCTCAAGTTCCGTTCCCGGGTGTGGTACCACTCCAGTGTGCAGCAGCTCCTTTGTTCTGCAGCTTCTGCATCCTTTTCTCATCACGCCCCTCCATCTCATTTCACATGAAAATGGACCCTTCTGTCTATCTGGGAAGAGATGGAGGGTGTCTCTGAATTATTAATGCCAGCAAAGCTCACAAGCAGAGTTCCATCAGTCCCCTCTGCCAACAACTGTCCTTCGTACAGAGGGTAAGCATCACAAAGAGGATATTTTCAGCACGTAGAATTTGCAGAATGTTCCTCTTCTACATCAACCATAGAGGAGAAAGACTATCAAATGCCAGATATACTTAGACTCCACACACAGGGGCAACTGCCCCTTCTGCAGTCCTGTACATGAACCTCAAGCCTGATCGCTCAGCCCTGTACATTTCATTAGAAGACCTGAACACAAAAAACCCTGGGTCGTATTGACATGCCTTCTTCCCAAGCTGTACATACATGTGTAGGAACTGATATGCAGTTCCCTGTTCATAACATGGCTTCCTTCCTTTTTTCCATTTCTTTGCTGTTGTGTTGTTGTTGTTGTTGTTGTTGTTGTATGTTCTTCTTGCTGTTCAAGATAGTTTCTTTGTGTAGCATTGGCTGTCCTGGAACTTGTTTGCTCTGTAGACAACCCTGCCTCGCTAAGTGCTAGTGTTAAAGGCCTTGGCCACCACTGCCCAGTTTTGTTTTTGTTTCCAATACATTCAAACTACAGTTTCCCCTCCCTCCACTTCTCCCAGTCCCTGCCCTGTCCTCTTCCCAAAATTCCCTCCTCCTCCATTTTCCTTCAGAAAAGAGCAGGCCTCTCAAGAATAACACTGAACAAGGCACAAGAAGATACAGTAAGACTAGGCACAGACCCTAGTATAAAGGTTGGTTGAGGCAACCCAGTAGGAAGAAAAAGGTCCCAAGAGCAGGCTGAATAGTCAGAGGCATACCCACTCCCACTGTTAGGAGACTCACAAAAGCTTTTTTCTAGACATTGTTTTGCGGTGGAGCACTGGATGTCCTGGAAGTCACTTTGTAGATCAGGCTGGAATCAAACTCAGAGATCTGCCTGTCTCTGCCTCCTGAGTACTGAGATAAAAGGCGTGAGTGATAACTGAGCTTCTCAAACTCTTTCCAATACTAAACACTTTTCCCTCAAGAAATGTTTTATCTTTAGTAACATTTAGTAAATGTACACATTAATGGAGTTCATTGAAGTGGAAAGTCCTTCTGTATATGTGTTGCTTTTATTGGTTACTGAATAAAGAAGCTGCTTTGGCCTGAGATAGGGCAAAATAGAGCCAGGCAGGAAAACTAAACAGAATGCTGGGAGAAAGAAGGTAGAATCCCATGTAGCCGCCATGGGAGACAGTTGCTTCAAAACCTTGCCAGTAAACCACAAGCCTCATGGTAAAATATAAAATAATGGAGATGGGTTAATTTAAGATATAAGAGTTATCCAGAAAAAAATGCTTAAGCTATTGGCTAAACAGTATTGCAATTAATATAGTGTCTGTGTTTTATTTCAGGTCTAGGTAACCGGGAATGAACAAGCTGTCTCCACCAACAGTCCATTATGACATTTAATGCATTTAATAGACTTTATCATCTTCAATCCCCAGCTATCATATCCTGTATCCCCCACTGTTACCCTTCCTCTATTTCCAAGCTCTTTTTTCTGCTTTTATGAATATCTCTATTGTTTCTGAGTATTTTTTTCTGATATGTATACAGATATATAGGCATGAAAATGCAGCCTACTGAGTCCATTTAGGGTTCCTCATGTGTGTGTTTTAGTGCTGGCCAACTGAGACGAGATAATGCCTTAGGAGGCTATTCCTTGGAGAAGACTAGTATGTTCCCTCTCAGCAGCCTGTTGTTCTTCATCTAGAGGTGGATCATTTTAGACTTCCTTCGTCCACATAATTATGTACACTGTTATTTTATTTGTTCAGGTCTTGTTTAGACTACCATGTTGTTGATATTTCGTGGGTACCGCTTCCCAATTTGATATAGATGACACTGTCTCACAGCAGACTTCTTGGTCCTCTGACTCTTACAGTCCTTTTGCCCTCTGTTGCACAATGTTCCCTGAGCCTTGGGTGTACAAATTGCATTGGCAGATGTGTCAGTTAGGCAGGACACCCTACAGTCAGTTGTCCTCTGCATTTTGACCAATTGTGGATTTCTGTCATGATTTCCAACTACAGCAAAAAGAAGCTTCTTTGATGAGGTGGGTATAAGGAAAATTATTTAGAATGTGGTTAGGAATTCTTCTGGTTTAGGAAAGTGACAGTCTCCCATCCAAGTATTAACCAGTGGGGGCAGTGGTGGCTCAAGCCTTTAATCCCAGCATTTGGGAGGCAGAGGCAGGCAGATATCTATTTGTTTGAGACCAGCCTGGTCTACAATGTGAATTCCAAAGCTACAGAAAAAAACCTTGTCTTGGAAAAAAAAACAAAAGAAAACAAGTCATGGTTTGCTGGTTTCGTAGTACTCAACATGAATCCTTTCTTATTACATAAGCCTTAAATCCAATTAAATAGATGGTGGTTACCTCCCTAATAAATATCACTACTGAGTCTTATAAAGGTCTTTATTGTTGTACTGGTCATTGTTGGGTTCCATAGGTGTCAAAGCAGGATAGAACAATTGATTGTTTTTATCTCTTGATGAGAGTGGATCCAGCCCACAGGGAATAGTCCCAGCCAGGAACCAATGATTCTAGATGTTATAAAAAGATGAGCAAGCCATGAATATCAAGGCAGTCAACAGTATTCTTCTATGACCTCTGCTTGAGTATCATCCCTGCATGTTTCCACTCTATGTGAGTTCCTTTCCATGACTACCCTCAGCGACAGACTATATGTTGACTAGACTTATGTCAACTTGACACAAAATATAGTCATTTGAGAGGAGAGCACCCCAGTTAAGAAAATGCCTCCTGAAGATTAGGCTGCACTCAAGCCTGTAGAACATCTTCTTATTTAGTGATGAAGGGGGAGGTCCCAGAACAGTGTAGGTTGAGACCATCCCTGGACTAGTGGTCCTGGGTTCTATTAGAAAGCAGGCTGAGCAGGCCATGGGGAACAAACCAATAAGCGTCATCCTCCTGAAGCTGCAAGGTGATTGGTAAAGAAAAGTCCCCAGACTCTCTTGATACAAAATATACAGCTTTAATAAACAGAAGTAAGACTTACAACAGCTTACACCAGAATCCAACCGATCCGTCCGGACGCAGGAGTCAGGCAAAAAGAGAGCTAGCGGAGCGCGTTTGCTTGGTTTATAGGCAGGCTTTTGCCTGAGGGCAGTATGCCCCAAAAACAGAATATGATTGGCTGAACTCCCCTATCATCTCCCCCTTTTTTCTAAAATAAGACAGAACCAAACCAAATACAACTATATGCAATAGAAGCAACTAAAGTTACAAACAAAAAACAATGTTAAGCAAGAAACCTGTAACAAAAGTTCTGCTAAACATTCTATCTCAGGGAGTCTAAATAATGTAGATGGTAACTACAACTATCTAATCTTCAACTCCATCAAAGATCTGAGAAGGAAAATAATTTTACTCAAGCAGCCCGGAAGTACAAGCGGGAAACTTCTGAAATGTGCAACGAATGGAAGAGACAACTGAATACTTGGACAATCACCCAAAGTTTCGTATGCAATGTTGAGTCAACCAACTTTGGCTAAGGCCTGATGTAACTGACATGCCATTTTTCAAAGGCAAGAAACCTTTTAGAACTCTCTCACCCTGTCTTGGCAAGATAAGACAATCCTGCTCTTATCCATTTATGGATATTCTGTAATTCTGTCAGTGGTTGAGGTATGGGCTTTTTCTTTGCCCCAAGGCCAGTTCTGCCAGGAAGAAGACAAGCTCCATGTGGAGTGTCTTTGGTGCTCAACGTTCTCTCGGGAGTAGAACAGTGATGCCAGGAGCAATTGTGTCTCACTACTATAGAACTATGAGTTAGATTAAAGGCCATTTTTCACAGCTCTTCGAAGAGGTTGAAGATTATACTATCTAGTGCTCGCTTCGGCAGCACATATACTAAAATTGGAACGATACAGAGAAGATTAGCATGGCCCCTGCGCAAGGATGACACGCAAATTCGTGAAGCGTTCCATATTTTTTAAGGCTGCAGGCAAAGTGATTCCTGGATAGCAAGGGGCATTAATCCAGTAGCAAAAGACCCAGCGGAGGGAAGAGCCATTGGAGAGCATCTGAAGGAAGAGATGGGCAGGCGCCAAGGCAAGAATTCCTCCAACAATCTGAAAAACAACACGAAAACACCAGATCCCAGCGATCTTATGACAGAAGCACTTGAACACCCTATACCGGAAGAAGTGGAAAACAGTGTCATTATAAAAGCAATAGAGTCTCTTAAACAGGGTATGAATAACTCACTTAAAGAAATAGAAGAGAAATATAACAAAAAGATGGAAGAAATGAGTAAAGAAATAGAAGACAAATATAACAAAAAGTTTGAAGAAATAAGTAAATTCGTAAATGATACCCTGAGAAACCAAGAAAAAACAATCAAACAGGTAATGGAATCAGTTCAAGAATTGAAAACTGAAATGGAGGCAGTGAAGAAAACACAAACCGAGGACCGGCTGGATATGGAAAATCTAGGTAAACAAACAGAGACTTCAGGAACAAGCATAACCAATAGAATACAAGAGATAGAAGAACGAATCTCAGATTATGAAGACACCATAGAGAAAATAAATGCCCTGACCAAAGAAAACAGCAAATCCAACAAATTCTCATCACAAAACATTCAGGAAATATGGGACATAATAAAAAAAACAAATCTAAGAATAATAGGAGTAGAAGAAGGAGAAGAATTGCAGACCAAAGGTCCAGAAAATATATTCAACAAAATTATAGAAGAAAACTTTCCCATCCTAAAGAGTGATATTCCTATGAAGGTGCAAGAAGCATACAGAACACCGAATAGACTGGATCAGAAAAAAACATCCCCTCGCCATATAATAATCAAAACACAAAGCATTCAGATTAAAGAAAGGATATTAAGAGCTGCAAAGGAAAAAGGTCAAGTAACCTATAAAGGTAAACCTATCAGACTTACACCAGACTTCTCTATAGAAACCATGAAAGCCAGAAGGTCCTGGATAGAGGTACTGCAGAAACTAAGGGACCATGGATGCAAGCCCAGATTAATATACCCAGCCAAGCTTTCATTCACTATCAACGGAGAAAACAAAATATTCCAGGATAAAAACAAATTTAAACAATACGTAACTACTAATCCAGCCTTACAGAGAATATTAGAAGGAAAATTACATCCCAAGGACTCCAACATTGCCAACACTGACTACAATAACTCAGACATCTAGCGACCCTTCACTAGCACAACTCAAAGAAGGAAAACACATACACTCTACTACCCCAAAAAAAAAATGACTCGAGTCAACAACCACTGGTCATTAATATCTCTTAATATCAATGGACTCAATTCACCTATAAAGAGGCACAGACTTAGAGATTGGATACGAAAACAGGATCCAACATTCTGCTGTTTACAAGAAACACACCTCAACCACAAAGACAGACACCTACTCAGAGTAAAGGGTTGGGAAAAGGTTTTCCAAGCAAATGGACCTAAGAAACAAGCGGGTGTGGCCATTCTAATATCTAACAAAATTGACTTCAAACTAAAATCAATCAGAAGAGATGGAGATGGACATTTCATACTCATAACAGGAACAACTCACCAGGAAGAAGTCTCAATCCTGAATATCTATGCCCCTAATATAAAGGCACCCACTTATGTAAAAGAAACTCTTCTAGAACTCAAGGCAGTCATCAAACCACACACGCTAATAGTAGGAGACTTCAACACTCCTCTCTCACCAATGGACAGGTCAATCAGACAGAAACCAAACAGAGAATTAAGAGATTTATTGGAGGTATTGAATCAAATGGACTTAACAGACATCTATAGAACACTCCACCCAAATAGGAAAGAATATACCTTCTTCTCTGCAGTTCATGGAACCTTCTCGAAGATTGACCACATACTCGGTAACAAAGCAAACTTCCACAGATACAAAAAAATATTAGTAACCACCTGTGTCTTGTCAGATCACCATGGATTAAAATTAGAATTCAACAACAATGCTAACCCCAGGAAGTCAACAAACTCATGGAAGTTGGACAGTCAACTACTAAATCACCCCTGGGTCAAGGACGAAATTAAGAAAGAAATTAAAGACTTCCTTGAATTTAATGAAAACAAAGACACAACATACTCAAACCTATGGGACACTATGAAAGCAGTGCTAAGAGGAAAGTTCATAGCAATAGGTGCCCAAATAAAGAAAACGGAGAAAGCACACATTGGAGACCTAACAGCACACTTGAAAGCTCTAGAAAAAAAAGAAGCTGATTCACCCAGGAGGAGTAGAAGACTGGAAATAATCAAACTGAGGGCTGAAATCAACAAAATAGAAACAGAAAAAACAATCCAAAGAATCAATGAATCAAAAAGCTGGTTCTTGGAGAAAATCAACAAGATTGACAAACCCCTATCCAAACTAATCAAACGGCAGAGAGAGAACGTGCAAATTAATAGGATCAGAAATGAAAAGGGGGACATAACCACAGACACAGAGGAAATTCAGAGAATCATTAGATCTTACTACGAAAGTTTATATGCCACAAAGTTGGAAAATGTAAAAGAAATGGACATTTTTTTAGATAAGTACCATATACCAAAGTTGAACCAAGAACAGGTGAACAATCTAAATAGACCTGTTAGTCGCGAAGAATTAGAAGCAGTTATCAAAAATCTCCCTACCAAAAAAAGCCCAGGACCAGATGGTTTCAATGCAGAATTCTACCAGAACTTCCAGGAAGAGCTAATACCTATACTCCTTAACGTATTCCACAATATAGAAACAGAAGAGTCATTGCCTAACTCCTTTTATGAAGCTACAGTTACCCTAATACCAAAACCACACAAAGACACAACGAAGAAAGAGAATTACAGGCCAATCTCACTCATGAACATTGACGCGAAAATTCTCAATAAAATACTGGCAAACCGTATCCAAGAGCACATTAGAAAAATTATCCATTATGATCAAGTCGGCTTCATTCCAGAGATGCAGGGCTGGTTCAACATTCGCAAATCTATCAATGTAATCCATCATATAAATAAACTGAAAGAAAAAAACCATATGATCATCTCACTAGATGCTGAAAAAGCATTTGACAAAATTCAACACCCATTTATGATAAAGGTGTTGGAGAGACTGGGGATACAAGGATCATACCTAAATATAATAAAAGCAATATACAGCAAGCCGACAGCTAACATCAAACTGAATGGAGAGAAACTCAAAGCCTTTCCACTAAAATCAGGAACGCGACAAGGCTGTCCACTCTCTCCATACCTCTTCAATATAGTGCTTGAAGTTCTAGCAATAGCAATAAGACAACATAAGGAGATCAAGGGGATTCGTATTGGAAAGGATGAAGTCAAACTTTCGTTATTTGCTGACGATATGATAGTTTACATAAGTGACCCCAAAAACTCTACCAAAGAACTCCTACAGCTGATAAACACCTTTAGTAACGTGGCAGGATACAAGATCAACTCCAAAAAATCAGTGGCCCTCCTATACACAAAGGATAAAGAAGCAGAGAGGGAAATCAGAGAAACATCACCTTTCATGATAGCCACAAATAGCATAAAATATCTTGGGGTTACTCTAACCAAGGAAGTGAAAGACCTATTTGACAAAAACTTTAAGTCCTTGAAGAAAGAAATTGAGGAGGATACCAGAAAATGGAAAGACCTTCCCTGCTCTTGGATTGGGAGAATCAACATAGTAAAAATGGCAATTCTACCAAAAGCAATCTATAGATTCAATGCAATCCCCATCAAAATCCCATCAAACTTCTTCACAGACCTTGAGAGAACAATAATCAAGTTTATATGGCAAAACAAAAAACCCAGGATAGCCAAAACAATCTTATACAATAAAGGAACTTCAGGAGGCATTACCATCCCTGACTTCAAACTCTATTATAGAGCTACAGTATTGAAAACAGCTTGGTATTGGCATAAGAACAGAGAAATCGACCTTTGGAATCGAATAGAAGACCCGGATATTAACCCACAAACCTATGAGCACCTAATTTTTGACAAGGGAGCTAAAGGTATACAATGGAAGAAGGAAAGCATCTTTAACAAATGGTGCTGGCATAACTGGATGTCAACCTGTAAAAAAATGAAAGTAGATCCATATCTATCACCATGCACAAAAATCAAGTCCAAATGGATTAAAGACATCAACATTAATCCGTCCACTTTGAACCTGATAGAAGAGAAAGTGGGAAGTAGTCTACAAGATATAGGCACAGGAGCCCTCTTCCTAAGTAGGACCCCAGCAGCACAGACAATAAGAGAAACAATGAATAAATGGGATCTACTGAAACTGAGAAGCTTCTGTAAAGCAAAGGACACTGTCAGTAGGACAAAAAGGCTGCCTTCTGACTGGGAGAAGATCTTCACCAACCCCTCATCAGACAAAGGACTGATCTCCAAAATATACAAAGAACTCAAGAAACTAGGCACTAAATCTCTAATTAACCCAATTAAAAAATGGGGTACTGAACTTAACAGAGAATTCACAACAGATGAACTTCGAATGGCCAGAAGACACTTAAGGTCATGCTCAACCTCCTTAGCGATCAGGGAAATGCAAATCAAAACCACTTTGAGATACCATCTTACACCTGTCAGAATAGCTAAAGTCAAAAACACCAACGATAGCCTATGCTGGAGAGGATGTGGGGTGAGGGGAACACTCATCCATTGTTGGTGGGAATGCAAACTCGTGCAGCCACTGTGGAAATCAGTGTGGCGGTTTCTCAGGAAACTGGGAGTCAACCTCCCTCAGGACCCAGCAATTCCACTCTTGGGAATATACCCTAAAGATTCCCTAACATACTACAAAAGCATTTGTTCTACTATGTTCATAGCAGCACTATTTGTAATAGCCAGAACCTGGAAACAGCCTAGGTGCCCCTCAATAGAAGAATGGGTAAAAAAGGTGTGGAACATATACACATTAGAGTTTTACTCAGCGGTAAAAAACAATGACATCTTGAATTTTGCATGCAAATGGATGGACATAGAAAACGCTTTACTGAGTGAGGTGAGCCAGACCCAAAAAGAGGAACACGGTATGTATTCACTCATTAGTGGATTCTAACCATAATTAAAGGTCTTTGAGCCTATTATTCGTGATCCTAGAGAAGCTAAATAAGAAGATGAACCTGATGAAGATTATTTACCTATCCACCAGGAGGTAGGAAATAGACAAGAGTCCCAGGTAACCTCGGGTGCATGGGGGGGTGGGAGGGTTGATGGAAGGGGAGAGGGTTAGAGAGAAGGGAGTAGGGGAGGAATGGGGAAAGCTCGTTGGCCTGGGATGGGGGGGAGGGAGGGAGGATGAATATGGGATCAGGGAAGAATATTTTTCAACTAAGGGAGTCATTTTAGGGTTTACAGGAGACTTGATTATATATGGGATCCCAGGTCCAAGGAGAGATCCCCCAGATTGTTCTCTGGACAGAGGAGAGGGTGCCTGAATCGGCCGTGGCCCATAACCATACTGATGTATATTTTGCTTGTCACCATAGATCCTTCATCTGGCGAAGGACGGCGATAAAGTCGGAAACCCACATTGGAGCACCGGACTGAGCCCCCCGAGGTCCAAATGAGGAACAGAAGGAGGAAGAACATGAAAAACGAAATCAGTACTGCGAGGGATGCTATCACCCACTGATACAATGGAACGGATCTAATGAGAGTTTACCAAGGCCAGTTGGACTGGGACTGAACGAGGAAGTGATATAACCAGATTTTCGGAATTTGACCGGATTCTCTGAATGTGGCTGGCCCGGAGTCTTTCTGAAAAGCCATTGACTATGACACTGGGACCTGTTTCCTCTACATATTCTGGATTTTGGGGATCAAGTCAGTTTGGACACTCACCTCCTGGACCTGGAGGGGGGGGGAGGAACTTGAACTTCCCACAGGGCAGGAAACCCTGACTGCCCTAAGGGATGAAGAGGGAGGAGGAGAGGGAGTGGGGGGAGTGGGAGGGTGTTGGGAAGAGGGGCGGAAATGGAAACTTTTATAATTTAATAAAACTTACTTTAAAAAAAAAAGATTATACTATCTATACTAAGTATGATCTCTATGCATCTAAATAACCTGATTAGCCTAAATATAAATATAATAAACATATATGACTATTGATTTCTATCTATCTAACTTGAAGACTAAGAGAATGAACAACTGTGCAATGAGTGAGGATCATGACCTCCAAATGTAAACAATGTGTATAAATATCTTAATCAGAGGTAGGAATGTAAATATATGTATATATATTAATACAAATAGAGGTAGAAGCATACTCACATACAACATTCAATATATCAATGTACAAAAATCAACACCAATACAATTTTCTAAAACCAATAACTCACAAATACCAATATATTATTATTATTCCAATCAAATTACATAAATATCTTTCAATATATCAATGTACAAAAATCAACACCAATACAATTTTCTAAAAACAATAACTCGCAAATACCAATATATTATTATCCCATCACCAATCAATCAATCCCCCTTTTTTTTGATAAACACCCCTGAGTTTATAAAATACCTCCCCCATTCCCTCATCCCTATATCAATTATAACCAACCCCTAAATGATGTCCCTACACCTGAGGACAAATTCTACTGGGAGAGGGGATGTCGTCCTCTAAAATTGCTTCCAGCTGTCATGGGGGCAACATTTCTCTTAGGGGGGTCCTGTGAAAATAATTGATGGTAAAATTCCCATATAAACATTTGGTGTGAGAGAGTTGTAAATAGTCTCTGAATAAGTTGAGGAGGTCTGGCCAGAGTGTTGTCAAATATTGTGCATCATCCGGAACTGTATTGAGTAACTGGTACCAAAAAATAGGTCTAAAAAATAGCGCTATCAACATTATGACATCATAGTAACCAGGTGGAGTTGGTGTTGTGGGGCCCCATCTTCATCCTAGAAGCTTTAAAGATTACTGCAGGAAAATTTATTGTTTGTTATGAGAAAGTTAAACATTATCTATGGAGACATATACAGACATATATATATATATATGTATATATATTAATAAAGATAGAAACAGATGTGGGAAAAGGCAAAGAAAATTTATCAATTATAGTTATTCTGTCCTGTATCTTGGCTCTTGACATGAGACAGAAACTCTGGGATATCTCTTATCAACAGGCTTGGAAATGAAGAGGGACTGAGTCATTGTCCAACTCCAAAACCAGCTCTACATTTTTATAAATAAATGCACATTATTGCATATTTTTAAAAAAATAGTAATACTTACCTAAACTATTTGGATTCATTGTTGATCCTCTTTTGGTCCTAGGCGGTTTCTATATTCAATTATCCAGGGTCCCTTGGATCCTTTGAAAATGAGTCTTCTCCTGTGGAGACAAGAAGAGAATCCTGCCCCCAACCTTTATATTTCTCTTACCTTTGGTGTGATTATTATCCTTGTAAGTGAGTTATCATTTATCTCTTCCAAGAGGCTTCTCCTCTTCAAACCGAACCTTTATTAATTTTGATGGTATCTACAATTTTTTCCTCTCCTGTGGAAACAAGAGCAAAACCCCTTCCCCAACGCAGCACATCTCCTGGCTTCCACTGTGAGGACAGCACATCCTTGAAATACATTGGTTGATTTAATTCAGCAGACTTTTCCAATATCCAATGTCTTTCTGCAGCCGTTGTTCCCTTCTCATTAGCGTTAAGAAAATTCAAGGTTAATAAAGCATTATGTAACCTATTCCTGGGGGTATTTTTTACCCCTGTTTGTTCAACATATCTTTTATAGTTTGATTTGATCTTTCTATAACTGCTTGACCTGTAGGATTGTATGGTATACCTGTAACATGCTTAATATTATAATAAGCAAAAAATCGTTTCATTTTCCTAGAAACATAAGCTGGACCATTATCTGTCTTTATCTGTGTAGGTATACCCATGATGGCCATAACTTCTAATAAATGAGTGATTACTGAATCAGCTTTTTCTGAGCTTAAAGCAATTGCCCATTGGAAATCTGAGTACGTGTCAATGGTGTGATGTACATATTTTAATTTGCCAAATTCTGGAAAGTGAAACACATCCATCTGCCAAATTTCATTCCTTTTAATATCCTTTGGATTAGTCCTTGCAGGCAATGGTGTTTGGTTATAAAAGGAGCAAGTAGGGCATTTCTTTACAATCTCCTTAGCTTGTTGCCATGTAATAGAAAACTCTTTTTTCAAGCCTTTGCTATTGACATGATGTTTTTTATGAAATTCAGATGCCTGCAGCACACTACCAATCAATAAGTGATCAATATCTGCATTACCTTGTGCTAGAGGACCTGGCAGACCCATATGGGATTGGATGTGTGTTATATACATAGGGTAAAGCCTATTCCTGATCATGTCTTGTACCTGGATAAACAATGAGGTCAGTTTTGTATCATCAGCTATAAATTAAGCAGTTTCAATATGCAAGATAACTCTGAATATTGTGAGTCAGTAATAATATTAAGAGGTTCTTTAAAATCCCTAAGCACCATAAAAATGGCATATAATTCTGCCTTCTGGACAGAATCATAAGGACTTTGTCCCACTTTACTCAATTCTTCTGATTTGTAACCTGCTTTCCCTGATTTATTAGCATCAGTATAAAATGTACGGACTCCAGTTATTGGAGCATCACGGACAATTCGAAGAAGGATCCAAGAAGTCCTCTTTATAAAATTAAGTCTCTTGCTTTTTGGGTAATTGTTATTGATTTCTCCAAAAAAATTAGCACAAGCTCTTTGCCATGGTTCATTGTCTTCCCACAACTTTTTTATCTCATCAGCGGTGAAAGGCACTATAATTTCTGCTGGGTCTTTACCTGCTAATTGACGAAGTCTCAATTTTCCTTTTATAATCAATTCAGAGACTTTTTCCACATAAGTTTTTAATTTTTTACTTGGTTTGTGTGGCAAAAAGATCCATTCCAAGATAATATCATCTCTTTGCATCAAAATTCCTGTAGGAGAAATTCTGGAAGGCAATATAACAAGAATACAACTAAGCTTTGGATTTACTCTGTCCACATGAGCCTCCTGTAATTTTTCTTCAACCATTGTCAGTTCTTTCTCTGCTTCAGCTGTTAATTCTCTGGGACTGTTTAAGTCTTTATCACCATCCAAGGTTTTCTTTAAATGAATTATTAGATCAGGTGTTATCCCAACAGCTGGTCGTAGGCTGGAGATGTCTCCTAATAATCTTTGAAAGTCATTAAGAGTTCGTAACTGGTCTCTCCTGATTTGTGCCTTTTGTATCTTCTTTGTAAACCTATTTTATAACCTAAATAATTAACAGAATCTCCTCTCTGAATTTTTTCAGGAGCAATTTGCAATCCCCATTTAGGTAACACTATTTTTACTTCTTCAAACAGCCTTTCTAAGGTATCTTTGTTTTGATCAGAGATCAGGATGTCATCCATATAGTGGAATATTATGGACTTAGGAAATGGTTTGTGTATAATTTTTAATGGTTGGCTTACAAAATATTGGCACAGGGTGGGAGAGTTTAACATTCCTTGTGGGAGGACGGTCCACTGGTACCTCCTTGCAGGCTGAGAGTTATTATAAGTAGGCACTGCGAAGGCAAACTTTTCTCTATCTTTCTCTTGTAAAGGTATAGTGAAGAAACAATCTTTCAGATCAATAACTATTAGAGGCCATCCCTTTGGTAACAGGGAGGGCAGAGGAATTCCAGATTGCAGAGGGCCCATTGGTTGAATAACCTTGTTGATAGCTCTAAGATCTGTCACCATTCTCCATCTACCGGATTTTTTCTTAACAACAAATACAGGAGAATTCCAAGGGCTGGTAGATTCTTCTATATGTCCAGCATCTAATTGCTCTTGTACCAGCTGTTCTAAAGCCTGTAACTTTTCCTCAGCTAAAGGCCATTGTTTAGTCCATATTGGTTTCTCAGTCAACCATTTTAGAGGCATGGCTGTTGGTACCTCTGAAGGGCCATCAATTGTGTTATGTTCTTGTATAGTTCTAATGGCTGGTTTCCGCCATCTATAATATCTTGTACTATTTACCTCAGGAATATAGGCTCTAGAAGCAGCAGGAATGTTAATTTGGGTATTCCATTGCTGCAACAGGTCACGGCCCCATAAATTCACTGCAATATTTGCTACATATGGCCTTAGTTTTCCTATTTGTCCGTCTGGACCTACACAATTGACCCATCTCGTGCTTTGTCTTACCCGAGATAGAGTTCCAATTCCTAGGAACTGAATATCTACCTCCTGAAGAGGCCAATGCGGATGCCAAGACTCTGGAGTAATGATACTTACATCTGCACCTGTGTCCAGTAAGCCAGTAATAAATTTGCCATTTACACACACTCTTAGCTTTGGTCTTTGTTCATTTATAGAAGTCTGCCAGAATATTCATTTACTTTGTCCTCTTAGATTTCTTGATTCATTCACCACATTTAACTCATCCTTCAGGCCGTTATTGCTTTTAACAGCAGGCATGGGGCATTCTAATTTCCCTGAAGAGGCATGTTCTCTGCAGTGATCGGAAATGACTGGACCACATTTGCCATGGGGGCCTTCGAGAGGCCCCCTATTGAATTCCCTGATGGCAACGGGTTGCCCTGTTTATCTCTTGTTGACCTACACTCATTAGTCCAAAGCCTGTCCTTTCCACATCTCCTACATAAACCTGAAGGCTGAGTCCTCCTATTCCTGTTATTCCTAGAAGAGGCATTATTCCTGGAATTCCATTGTCTGCAGTCCCTTTTCATGTGTCCCATTTTGCCACAATGAAAGCATTTTGTAATCTGATGTCTCCTTTTACCTTTGGAAATTGCTTCTTGCACCCATGCTTCATTTCCATAATCAAATGTATCAACATTCATTGTATGTAATACCCATTCATCCAAAGGTGCTGATCTGATCTTTAAAGGCCCCAGGATCTTTTTGCATTCTACGTTGGCATTCTCATAAGCCAAAGACTCAATTACTATACTTCTTGATTCTGGATCAGGTATCCCTATTTGTACAGCCTTAGTTAGCTTTTGTAAAAAGTCACTAAAGGGTTCTCTCTGACCCTGTTTTACCCTGATATATGATTCTACTCTCTGACCTGAGTCTTGAACCCGGTCCCAGGTCCTTAGAGCTGCTGTGGCACATATGGATAAAATGTTTTCATCATAAAGAGCTTGTTCCTGAGGATCAGAGTAAAGTCCTTCACCTAGAATTTGATCTAGAGAAACCTCAATTCCTTTCGCTGATTCTTGTTGTAAAAGTCTGGCCTCTTGCTTGAATAGGCACTTGAAATGCCATAAAGGTCTGCTCTCCAGTACAACAGAGGTCAGCTGATTCCAATCTTGAGTGATTGCCCTGTTACTGAGAGCCCAGGATTTTAACATCTCTCTAACAAAGGACGAATGTAGTCCATAATTCACAATTGCTTATTTAAATTCTTTCAGATCATTCATACGTATAGGCTCCCATGTATGTTCTTTAATGACCTTAGGGTTTTTGGAGCCAGTTATCTTTTCTGATGTTATTACTGGAAAGGCAGGTATAACTTTGTGTAGACTCAGAGTTTTCGGAGGTAAATGTTGCCTTTCTACCTTTTGCTCCTGTTCATCAGAGTCTAGGATTTCCTCAATCTTATTAAATCTGCTCACCATTGCCTTCTGTAAATCCTGAATCTCCTGTCCAGTATTATGATCCAAAGCCTTCATTAACGATTCTAAGGCATGGAGCTTGTCCATCAGAGACACCATTTCCTCCCTGGACACTATCGCCTTCATTGATAATTCTAAGGCGTGGAGCTTGTCCGTTAGAGATACCATATCCTGCTTGGAGAGAATCCTCATGGCATGTACTGTGCCTTCTTGTATGGAAATCCTGTCAATTAATCTATCATACACTTTTGATAAAGACCAATTTTCACATTCAATGGTTTTAATCCTCTCAGCTAATGTTTCAGCACTTACAGTCATGAACTGGAGGTTACGAGTCATTTTGGTTGTCCCCTCCTTGAGAGCAGTGAAGTTCCCTTCTAAAGAAGCAATATCAGACTGTACCTTCTTGATATTTTGGTCAGTCGACCAAGTCATATCAGACAAAGATCTAGTCTCTTCCTTGAAAACTCCAAACTCTTTTTTGAGGAGGCTGGTGTCAGTCTGAATTGTCCTTAAGGTTTTAATCTCTGCCCTCAGCACTGTTGATTCAATCTTGAAGGACTGCATCGTTCTTATAACATATCCAAATACCAGAAAAGTGACAAGTCCCAGAAATAACCAAGTAAGAGGAATATCAGAAACCTCATGGAGGATATCCTCCATGGCGCAATTAAAAAGGCCATTGAATTTTGGGATAGTAATATTTTCTGACATGTTCAATCAAAAGAAATTGTATTTATGTATTTGTTTTCAACTGAAAAGACAAATCTTACCTGTAATGACCCTTGTCTGCCAGTAAGCTGCGGGGGCACACCTGAATTCACATGGCAATGGCGCCGACCCGGAAAGCAAATTCTAAAATATATACTTTCAAATCCAGAGGTTAAATTCACAGATCGAGTGCTGGGGGAAGACAGTGCCCAATGGGGGTAGCAAAAGCCAAGGAAGTTAGTTGCGTGGCCCCGCAAATGCGGCTAGGAACTGGCTAAACCCCAGGTGCGGTGTGCACTCAGGCTGCTAGGCCCGCGCCATGAGGGGGAAAAAGGCCCACGTTCGGGTGCCAGATGAAGCTGCAGGGCGATTGGTAAAGAAAAGTCCCCAGACTATCTTGATACAAAATATACAGCTTTAATAAACAGAAGTAAGACTTACAACAGCTTACACCAGAATCCAACCGATCTGTCCAGACGCGAAAAGAGAGCTAGCGGAGAGCGTTTGCTAGGTTTATAGGCAGGCTTTTGCCTGAGGGTGGCATGCCCCGAAAACAAAATATGATTGGCTGAACTCCCCTATCATTCTCCACAGCCTCTGCATCAGCTCCTGCCTCCAGGTTCCTGCCCTGTTTAAGGTCCTGCCTTAGCTTCCTTCAATGATGGACTACAAGGCAAGTTTAAGCCCAATAAACCCAGTCTTTGCCCACGTGCTCTTCGGTCATGGTGTTTCATCCCTGCAACAGAAACCCTAAGACAGATTGTCACCTGGAAATGCAAGTGAAATAAATCCTCTCCTCTTTAAATTGTCTTTGGTCAAGGTGTTTTAGCACATCAACAGAAACTCTGAGACAACTGATGAATTCATTACTTATTTTGAATGAATTCTGGGTTGTCCTTTCGGAAACCTTTTAGCTCTTCAAGATCCCTTCATATTTAGTTAACAAAACTCTACCTGATAGTGCAATCTGAAACCACACTTTTCTGTGACAATAACCAGCTCTAACCCAGGTCCCTATCAAGTGCCAATGACATGAGGCCACTATCAAACAAATGAGTTATACTCAGCCTCCCTAAGTGAGCCACGATTATTTCAGTAATGCCAAACCCTAAGAAGAGACAATGAGGTTTAATGTGATTAGAAGAGATGACACACCTTTAATCCAATATTTATTCCAAGTATAATCTAGGCCACACCTTCTCCTGGAAGCCTATATAAGGACATGGAAGAAGGAAGCTTTTTCTCTCTGCCTGCTTACTCTTGTTTTGCTAGCAAGTGTTGTGGAATATTATTTTAAGATGTGTTGTATTGTTTATGCTGTGAAACATTTGTTGTAATGATGCAAAGATGTGTTGCATTCTTTTTTGTTGCATTTGTTTAATCTGTGAAGCTGTGATACCCTGCCTGTCTAAAATATCTGAGTATCTGATAAAGAGCTGAATGGCTGATAGTTGGGCAGAGAAAGCATAGGCAGGGCTGCCAGGCAGAGAGAATAAATAGGAGGAGCACTCTGAGGGGCAAAGAGAGACAAGAAATGGGAAGATATGTAGTGATATTTTATTTGTAATTTAATAAATGAAGCTTGTCTGAAGATCAGAGACTAAAACAGCCCCATTGGTCAGTCTTGGATAGACCAGGCAGTGGTGACATACACCTTTAATCCCAGTAGCCAGAGTAGTTTGCCATAGAAACCTGGGGATGCACACCTTTAATCCCAGCCTTAGAGAGGATTATAAAGTGGGAAAAAAAAAACAGCTCACAGATACAGTCTCATTCTGAGATTCCTGGAGGCAGGATCGCCATTTTGGACTGAGGTAGAGGTAAGAGCCAGTAGGCCTGTTTAAATTGCTTATCTGATCTTGACTTACCTTGGTAAGTGATATATATCAAGAAATTCATTCATTTCTTTTTGTTTTTCCAGCATGATGGGATAAACATTTTTAAATATGCTCGTAAAAGTCTCTGAATTTTTAGGTGTTTATTGTAATACCCGATTTTATCTATAATTTTTATTAATTTGGACACCTTTCCTGTGTGCCTTTTAGTTCATTTGGCTGTTTGTCAATCTCATTGATTTTCTCAAAGAAACAACCCTCTATTTTATTGATTTATTTTATTGTCTTTGTTGTCATTGCTTCTCTTTGTTTGATTTCGGCACCAAGTTTGATTATTTCTTCTTTCTGCTGTTTCTTCTTGTTGTTCTAGCTTTCCCTAGTGTCCTGTTAAAGGGCTAATGTGACAAAGCTCCAATTCGTTGTCAGTACTTAACGACATGAACTTGTCTTTTAGAACTGCCTTCAATGGCGACCCATAGAATTGTGTATGTTGTACTTTCATTTTCGCTCACTTATAAAAAGTTTTCAATTCCCTTCTTGCTTTACATCCTGACCTACTTTTTATTCAGTAGTAAGTTGTTCAGTTTCCATGAGTCTGTAAACTTTTTTGTGGTTCTGTCATAGTTGATATCAAGCTTTAATCTGTGGTGGACTGATAGGATGTAGGGCATTACTTCAACTTTCTTATTTCTGTTGAGATTTACCTTGTGTCCTAGTGCATGTTCAATATTGGAAAAAGGTTACATAAGTTTATGAACAGGTATATTCTTCTGAGTTTGGATGAAATGTTCTATGAATATCTGCTAGCTTCATTTGGTTTATTATCTCAGTTAGCTTCCGCATTTCTGTTTAGTTTTTTCTGAATGGGTTGTCTGTTGGTCAGAGTGGCATATTTGAAGTCACTCACTGTTAGTGTGTGAGAATCAATATGTTATTTTAGCTGTAGTAATATTCTTTTATGACCTTGGGTGTTCTTGTACTCTATAAATGTTTGGAATTGTAATATCCTCTTAGTGGATTTCTCCTTTGAGTATTCAGTGTGTCAGGGACCAGCCTCGACAAAAATACCACTTGCAAGAGTAGAGGCATGGGAATTTAGAAATATAGTAAAGAATACAAAGATGTGTGACAAATAATAAAGCACAAAACATAGAATAGTACCGGGAAGGCATTTCCATAAGTACTGAAATCATCCATGTGTAATTTCCAATTGCTTAAAATACCCTGACCACAAGAAGTGGGGGAAAGACTTTAAAAAAAAAACTGTACTAACCATGCTACAAGGAAATGAACAGACCAGTTGAAGATCATAGGCTAAAGCCACAGTTAAACACTCTGTTGCTAGAACAAAAAAAGTTATGCTCACACCCTAGACCAAAATATTCTGTAGGCAAACCACTCCCTGGGTGGAATCCAATGTTATAAGTTGGATCCTTAAACTTTTGTTTGAAATAAAAGCGAAGCTACTTCTCTATTTCTGAAATACAAGGTCTAGCTATCAGCCATGCCTACTGACAATAGGCAAACTCTCTGGTCTAAATCTAAGTAGGACCTTTGTTTGAGGTAGAAACACAATAATCTTGAATGAATAGAAGTAAATTCCAACCCTCTGACCTTTGGTCCAGGTAGAAATAGACTCACAGTTTTGGACCTCCACAGTAGTGTCCTTCCCTATCTCTTCCAATTAGTTTTGATTTGAAGTTTGTTTTAACACATCCTAAAATAGCTACATCTGTTTGCTTCTTGGGTCCATTTGCTTGTAGTATCTTTTTCCTACCTTGATGTTAAGGAGGTTTCTTGGATGCAGCAGAAGAATGAATCCTGTTTTCAAATCTGGTCTGTTAGTCTGTGTCTTTTTATTTGAGAATTGAAATCAATGATGTTGAAAGTTACCAATGAGCAATGTTTATTGGTTTATATTATTTTGTTGTGATGGTGTGCCCCCTCTTCTGATCTGCTGGTCTGAGACTGTTTCTTGTGTTTTCTTAGGTGGTTAACCTCTGAAGGTTGAAGTTTTCCTTCGAGCACCTTCTGTAGGCCTGGGTGTGGAGATAGATACTGCTTAAATTTGGTTTTATTGTGGAATGTTTTTCTTCATCCGTTTACTGTGATAGTTTTTGGGGGTATTGTAGTCTAGGCTGGCATCTGGGATTTTATGGAATGTGCAGACTTTCAGAGTCTCCACTGAGAAATCAGGTATTATTCTAATGGACCTTTCTTTATATGTGAATTGGTTTCTTTCCCTTACAGCTTTTAATATCATTTTTATACTATAATTTTTTATTTATTATGTGTCATGGGTAACTTCCTTTCTGACCCAGTCTATATTGTGTTCTACATACTTCCTGTACCCTAATACATACCTCCTTCTTTATATTGGAGAAATTTTCACCTATGGTTTCACTTTAAAAAATGTATTTTCTATGTCTTTGGTCTGGGTTTCTTCTCCTTCCTCTATCCTTATTACTCATAGACTTAGGGTCCCAGATTTCCTGGATGAATGTCTTATGCTAGGATTTTTTTAGATACAACATTTTCTTTGGCTCAGCTATCCATGTCTTCCACCTTATCTGTAACACCTATTGGTGATACTTACCTCTGAGGCTTTTAATTTGAAATTCTAAATTTTTCTTTTCCAGTTTTTATTTCACTTTGGGTTTTCTTTAGTTCTTCTATTTATTTGCTAAATTCTACATTCCTGTCTTGAATTGTTTTCATTATTTTGTTCATCTGTTTGTGTTTTCATGGATTTATTTAGATCCTCATTAAAGTCCTTGAGAAAATTCATAATAGCTGTCTTTGAAGTGCTTGTCTTATGATTCAGCTACGTAGCATTGTCCAGGGCCTACCAGAATAGAATCACTGGCTTCCGGTGAAGGTATGTTGCCTTGGCTGTTCATGTTTGTGCTTTCATGCTGGGATATTGGCACCTGGAGTTTGTATCTGAGGTGTTTCTCAGTGTTACTATCTAGTTTAGTCTCTATTGCGTACATAATCTATGCTTTGGTTACTGTTGTCCCTCTAGATCCTAGGCAAGTTGTTGGCTGTGGGAATCCCTAGAAGAGATCTTTCCCAAGGAACAGAGACTAGCTAGGAGGAAAGGCTGGGAGCTGGGGAGTCCAGTATCATAAGAAGATCAGAGTCCCCGAGAATGGAGCTGGGGTAGGAGGAGGGGCATCTGCAGGCAGGCTGCTACAGGACTAAGAGTAAGTCTGGAGAGATCACAAAGAGGACAGGAAAGACAGGGAAAATCATCTACATAAACCCAGTGTGGCCACTGAGGGACCTTGGTAGAAAGGAAGGAACTATTCTGGGCCTACACTTGAGCAAGCTGTTTTAACAGTCAACCAGCAGTTTAGGTGGGAGGACCCGGAAACGTAACCCCACTCCATTTTCTAGCATTTTCATGGTTTTACTGACAGAGTACGTTCTAACTAAAAGATAGCTATGACTCACTGGCTCTCCTGTACTGTCAAATGTGGTTGTCAGTGTCTGCCCCAGGACACAGGGCACTGGTTTTACATGATTTTTAAGGGGCTATTAGCTTCTTAGTGTAGTATCATTGAGAAACAAGAAAGAAACAGCATGCTATTCAGATAGCATGCTACCCATGGTCTTGAGGGAAGCCAAAATACACCAACCAAATAACAATTCTCCCTCAAAAATTTCCAGAGAAACCAGTGATACCCCAAGCTTTGCACATGGAAGTCTTTTAAGTCTGCGCTATTTTTGAAGACCTCTTTTAAATACTGAGACCATTTTTAAAACAAGAGGAATAACAAGGTAACATTTTTTAACTTACAGTACAGACAAACATATGAAGGTAAATGATGTTGTGAAGTAGACACATGCCATTATCCACCTGGTTTAACCAGATTACCTATAGAGAACAAAGAAAACTGGCTTGGCTGTTTCAAAGATGTTCTCTTTCCAGAACACTCATACATATAAATTTACTTCCTCAAAATAATAAAAGACTTTTGAAAGCCATGCCAATTAACCTATCCCGTAAGAGTAAAATAAACTCATAAAGATTTACTTTTTTTTCTGCAGGGGCCTGAGCCACCCAGAAGAGGCCCAGCTGACCAACTCAGCTGTCTGGGTCCAGATCTAGCGCTTTGAGTTGGTTCACCCCAGCGTCTACTCAAGTGCAAACTTCTCCATGTTGTTGTGAGTGGCCTGTGCTGTCACCTAAGGCCATGGAGATGCCCATAATCCATGATGTCACTGACAGCCATGTTGTGGTTCATGGTCCTTCTGCATCTGGGAGCAGTGTTGATACCCACGGCCAGTGTTATCACCAAAAGTCATGTGGGTGCCCGTGGTTGGTACCACCTCCCACATCCGTGTTGATTTCCATGGACCAGACTGCTGCTGGGGACCATACTGGTGTCCATGACCTGTGTTGCCACAAAAGGCCATGATAGTGTTTGTGGCCCTTCTACATCAGAGGCCATTTGGACATCTGCGGTCTGAGCTGTCACCAGAAACTATGTGGAAGTCCATGATCTGCGCCCACTGACTGTGAAGAGCAAGGAAGCATCTTTTGAGTGGTATCCATGGTTGTAGACTCAGAGTTGAGACGGAGGGACATAGAAGGCTTCTGTGACAGCCCCCACCCTGAGCATGGTGGAAAGGACTTCCAGGAGTCAGCTTCAGAGAGACAGCTTGTTTTATTGCTCCAGGGTGAGGTATATAAGGATTCCTACAGTTACAGGTGGGAAGAGCTGATTGGTCATAACATAGCACCTAATCATCACATGGGTGTGAGGGTGAAATTATTGTGTGCTTAGTCATACAGCGTTTGCAGGGAGCTCTGTGCAGGGTCATCCTCCAATGAGGTCAGGCCTCTGAGCTTAGAGATACTCTCCAAATAAAGTTAGTGGAGAAGAGGAGAGTCCTCCATTTTTGTGCCAAGCTCAGAGAGCTATCTGAACATAGTTGACTGCAACCTTACTAACAGACCTTATTAGGGTTCTCCAACAGGAGGCCATGGAAGAGAACTCTAAAATTGTGATAATGATGCTGAAATGTAGCTCTTTACAACTGATGGCTTCTGGTGGGGGTGAGGAAAGGGAAAGGCTCGCTTTCTATTTATTTATTTATTATGTGTACAATATTCTGTCTACATGTATGCCCACAGGCCAGAAGAGGGCACCAGACCTCATTACAGATGGTTGTGAGCCACCATGTGGTTGCTGGGGATTGAACTCAGGACCTTTGGAAGAGTAGGCAATACTCTTAACCGCTGAAAGGCTCGCTTTCTTTAAGTGTCTGGTCAAACTAGTAGTTTGGCCAGGCTTCCCTGAGTATAAGGGCAAAACAAATTGAACTTCTGTTTGTTTGTTTGTTTGTTTGTTTTCCTTTCTCTTTTTCTTCTTTCTTTTGGAAGGTCACAAGGGTGGGGACCAACCTCAAAGGACAGGGGAAATGAAATTCCCAAATAATCAACAAAAGTACTATGTTGGAATAAAAAGATTTGCTTTTCTGACCAGTCTCTCTTCAGGCACACACACAGCTCTAATCAACATGGCCATCCCACAGCCGGGTACAACAAGGAGTGTGAGTTGTTACTTCAAAATGAGTTTTTCCGTTCTTCTCTTCCTATCACAAACAGTAAGCCACTACATCCATTTTGTGTCTTTATTCTATTCAAGGCACAATCTTAAGGAATAGACATAAAATAGACAGAGGAGATAGGTGCCTCTGCCTCTGTAAAACTCGTAGTTCCGTGTGGATAGAGACAAGAAAACTGGCTAATATGATAGCGCATGGGGCAATACTGCAGACAAAAGGATGCTTCAAGCAGCTTGGAAAGTATTCAGGAAAAGTAGAGTACCTATCTGTGCCAAACGGATAAGAACAAGGAATCCAGAGAAAGGAGATGAAAGAAAGAAAGAAAGAAAGAAAGAAAGAAAGAAAGAAAGAAAGAAAGAAAGGAAGGAAGGAAGGAAGGAAGGAAGGAAGGAAGGAAGGAAGGAAGGAAGGAAGGAAGGAAGGAAAAAAGGAAGGAAGGAAGGAAGGAAGGAAGGAAGGAAGGAAGGAAGGAAAGAAGGAAGAAAGGAAGAAAAGACTCTGTTCAAAGAAGCATCCCACGGTCATCATCGTCAGTGTGCAGCTTCAATCAACAGCAAGGGAATGAAGCTGACAACCAACAGGCCAGCTAGAAGACTGACGGGCACATCCAAGCAGGTGATGAGGATGCCCGGAAGGTAACAGCAGAAGAAACTGAAAAATCAAAGGTTTCCCAAGATATACTCAGAAGTCAGACTTCACAGGTCCTGGTACCTACTTAGAAAAGAAAAATGGATTAAAAATGAATATGTGCCTGGAGAGTGGACGCAGTGATTAAGAGCACTTGCTGCTCTGGCCAAGGATCAGGGTTCGATTCCCAGTGCCCTTGTGGCAGCTCACAATGGCGGTACCTCCAGTCCAGGAAGCCTCAAAGCCTTCTTCTGGCCTCCTTGGTGCACGTACATACTGGTTAGGCCAAACCTTCATACATATGAAATAATAAAATAAGCTGTATCTGAGAGCACAGGCCTTTAGTGCCAGCACTCAAGAGACAGGCTGGAGGATCTCTGTGAGTTCAAGAACAGCACAGTCCACATAGGCAGCACCAGGAAAGCCAGGACTACATGGAGAGACCCTGTCTCAAAATAATAATAACTATCATAATATAAATTTAAATGAAATAAACAACAATAACAATCCATTTTAAATTTTTATAAGGATGAATATAGGATTTCTGAGATGAATACAGAGAATCAAGCATGGAATTTGGTCTTTACAGAGGTGTTAGTGATCTAAGTGCCTCTGTAGCTCTGAGGCAGTCATAGCTCCAAAGGTCAGCTGAGGAACAGGGGTTGGTCCTGAACTTAGAGATGATTAGCATATAAATATACTGATACCTGGGAGCCAGGGCCTACGGTGGCCCATTAAGGCACATGAGGAAGGAGAGCTTAGGCAGAACCTCAGGAGACCACAGCATCTAAAGGAAAGGAGAAAGCCAACAGCAAGCCTGCGGGCTAAGAAAGGGCTCTGCAGTCAACCACACCATAGGAGTCCTGAAGGCTCTAGTGGGCTGGGGCAGTAATGATAAATCCTCTGTGGCTTCGCCTAACTAGGCCAGGCTTGGATGCCAGCACAGTGAGTCGGGCCAGGAAAAGCTAACGCAGGACTTCCAGGAGCCTGGGGAATTGGATGGGGACCTAAACTCTAAAGGGACAAAGACAAGTGGAAAAATAAATGTGATGTGGCAAGAGGAACGGGTCCAGCGGGCCACACACACTGCAGGCAGGGGTCGGCGCAATGCTCCCAGTCAGGGGACACAAACCCAGGATGGAGGGAAGGGTGTGAGAGTGCCCGTGTGTCTGCTGAGATTATTAAAGCTGTGTAATTAATCACGACACACAATTCTCGAGCAACAGCTCCCCTTTCCCATAATAATTCCTATTTTAAGAACATTAACGTTTCATAAATACCTGCTGCTTCACTGAGTCAGGGCTTCTTGACTATTATTTAATAATGAATACTGATTTCATCGCTTTGTTATTACTAAATGGACCAAATTGCAGTTTTAATAATCCTTTGTAAAATTATCCCAAGTCCTTATCTCTTCTGGCAAAAAAAATTAAAAAAAAAAGTTTAAGTCTACTAAGAAGTTACTAAATTTTAAGCTCACTGATGTGTAAAAATAAAAGCATTAAAAAAAACAAACAAAAAATCACAAAGCCCAGACATGTAGAGAACTTTGACGTGAATTCTCCAGAATGCTTATCCATAGATTACCCAGAATGACACTGTTTTAATTACATTAATAAACTCTGACCCACAGAGACGATAGTGTATCATAGACGTGACTATGGGTTCGTGCCTTGCCTTTAAAGGAGGTTTTAAGTATAATTTTTCTTCGGGATAAGCTTTTAACGTTCTTTGGTGTCATAGTTGACCAGAAAACTTCAGTTTACTGACTCAGTTACACTGGAAAAGGTATTTCCCAGGACAACCTCTCCTGGGCCGAAGCAACCGGGTGAATGTCCAGAGATTCAATGCCTTCCCAGTCTACTGCCTCTCAGGACTGAGGCCTCTGGAATCTGTGTGGCACAGCGCCATCTACTGTGAGCTCCCGACTGCATTATTTGTTGAGGCTTGATCCTCTGGGTGAGAACGCCAATGGCTTTTCTCGTGAAAGGTTTTATGGGTACAAAAAAAAAAAAAAAAAGATGCAAATTAGAGATTCCCGTGGATGCATTTAGATCCATAGGATGAAGACTTGAGCAATTAAATTAGACAAGAAGTTTCCTTGCTGTGGGGGAATCAGTTAGGAAAATTGGTGATTGCTTTCTTGGCATCGCAGAGAACAGACCAACATTCTGGAGGTTGTTTTCTTTTTTAATCAAATCCCAAAGCATACAATTATAATTAAGAAAACTGAATTATATGTATATATATATGTGTGTGTGTAGAAGAAAGAAAAATATTCTTGTAGGTCTGTTTTATTTATAAAAGAATGTTTGCATGACTCCCTTCTGCTCCAGTCAGGCATCCATCAATTATTCAAAGGCAAGCAATTACATTCGGTTCAGTCTCTCCTTCTTTAATGTCGGGACCTGACCTCCAGCCAGTGCTCTGCAATAACAATGCACCAGAAGAGGAGAGATGCTTGATACTGGGCCATCAAGGACAGCTTATTAGCTGAGTTTGAAAGCAGTCCTTCGAGGTCAGCACGGAAGAGATTTGGGTGGGATGTGTGGCATGTTTCTCGCCGAACTACCAATACTACCACAGCCCCTGGTGGTTTTCAAGATGCTAGCTGTTTCCTAGCCATGTCTTGTGTACACAGGCACAAGTACATAATACTGCTGAGCTATCGCCCGCCAGCCTTGCCTGAGAGCTGGGCTGAGAAACACTGCATAGGGATGGTCTTGAAAAGCAGTTGTTTTGGAGAGTATAGCAATTTAAGATGATCCCTTGAGCAGGATCCTGGGGGGAAAAAGAAAGCAGTTTCTAAAAAAGAGAAATAGCTGGGAAGGAACGGAAGTCCCTGGAGTGCTTGGGCAGAAGAGGAAGGGCATCACGGAGGAAGAGGAAGGAACCTCGTGGTGCTCTCTCTCATTCTTAAGCCTACCCTCATTCAGCAACCCCAAAGGCTGAGAGGGCTCTGTACAACTTCTAAGTTAATGATGTCGGGGGAGAAGATTATTAGGTTTGAGGTTTAAGTAGCCAGTTGTTCTTCAAAACCTTCTGCAAGAATGACTTACTCTTGGTTTGGAGAAGCGATTGTTGGTTTTCGTTTTGTTTTTTGAGACAGGGTTTCAGTTTGTAGCCCTAGCTGGACTGGAACTTGCCCTGTAGATCAGGCTGGCCTCAGGCTCACAGAGCCCGCCTCTGCTTTCTGAACTTTGGGGTTAGGGGCATCCATTGGTCCCCATGCTGAGCTCAAGAATGGCTGCTCTGTTGGTGCTTAGGGAAAAAAGAACACTGCACAGCTTCCCAGTTTTTCCTTTGCAGTCCTTCGCTTCCCCTTAAGCCTTTCAGAACATCTGGGCTCCAGCTGAGAGGGGGGATGTTCCTAACCTCTAACCAGGCCACCACCGCTCTCACTGCGTGAACAAGACCATGTTTGGCGTTGCTGAAAAAATAAGCAATGAGTTGTTTACAAAAGTGAGGAAGAAAACAGAATTAATTACCATCTAAGCACCATTCTGTGTCCGCCAGTGTTTGGGGTCCGCATCCTCGGTGCAGGGCTTCAGACCCTCCCACAGATATGTTAGCTCTGTCATAGCCAGCTGCTCTGTTGCCAGCGTTTTCTTACTGCCTTGATGGTCTCCACAGCGAAAAGCTAAAGTGGGGTGGGTTTGTAAGGGTCAAGTTTTACTCGTCTTCTGAAAGGATGCAAGGAAGGGCAAGAGCAAGCAGTAAATAAGCTGCGTCCCTTAAACTTCCTGCCAGTGTGATACTCATAAAAGTTCACCCAGAAACCGAGCTCCCTCCTGCTTTTCCTTTCTTTCCCAAGAGTTTGTCTCTAACAGCCATCAACACCCCTGCTACCTGGACCATCATCACCCTTAGCTCCCATGGCCAATAAGCCAATAAGCGTGGCTTCAAGCTCCCTATCTACTCGTGGTGCTTTGTTAGTCAAAGTCATCACTTCCTGGCCCTTCGTCAGTGGATTCATCATTGTCTCTGAATTAAACACCAAAATGTGACTTCTTTAGACGCTGTCCCCAGCCCAAGCCAGGTCTCTCCTTTAATAAGCCTCCCCTGGCACCCCAACCTTCCCTTTGGAACACTCGTCAATATGTAATTATCTTTACCTTTGTACCTTTATCTTGCCAAACAATAAAATGACTTCATGTGACTGTTGATTTACAATCTGCTTCTCAGACTATGAGTCCCATGAGGATGAGAGCAGTTTCTTCTCATCGTTACATCTTGGTCACCACAGCGGGGCTGACTTCACGGATGTGTGACCTTTGCAGTCACCTGTGAGAGCTCAGAAGGGCTTTGGGTCTGCTCTGCTGTCACGGGTTTCAAACACTTAATTTTCAAGTAAGAGGTTCCATCTTTTTATTCCTAATCAGGACCTGTAAATTATGGAGGCTACTGTTGGTGAGCCTTGCTCTTGACACGTGGATGGTAGTCAATAAATAGATCTTCTATGACTATACACCAATTAACACATGAGTGAGTGACTATGTGTTCGATCTGTAAAAGACACAACTTTGTATGCAACAGTAACGCTTTCCAAAACAGTCGCCTTCCACTAATTTGAATTTGACAATCTCATATCATAGGTAAAACATTGTGTGAGCAAAAGGAAGAAAGCTAAAACCCTTAAACTCCCTGAAAAAGATAGCAACGTCAAGTGGATTGAGTCATCTCGGTCTGGTATTGTTTTCACCAAGACTAGGAGGGTTGAGAGGAGGGTGATTTAGCCACATACTGAACACCGCTCAGTAGCCGCAAGGACTAGGGTCAGACCTTTCCTATTCTTTGGTTTTCCACTGAAGCTCTTAGCAACCATCACACACACACACACACACACACACACACACACACACACACACACACACCTTTTATCACTAAATCAATGTCATATATTTCTTTTGCTAACTTAAGTCCAGTATTCATGTTGAGTTTTAGTTTGCAGGAATTTCTTACTATCTATGTGACTCAGGGCAATGTACTTAACCTCTCAGATTCAGTCTCCCCATCTGTAAACTGGCAGAAAGAGGTTAGAAGGGTGTGAGGGTGGGCATTGAGAAGGACCACAGGTACTTGCAGGTAGATGTCATTCTAGTCCCTGAAGGGGTTATACGGGAGAAGGGCAATCCACCATTGCGGCTCACACATTTACTGCCACCTCCTTCGCATTTATTCAGCTAGGAATAAGCGTGTTTTCTGTTTCTTTGCCTCTTACTTACACTGGCTACCCAGATGTGTGTCACTTAGCGGTGTTGTCTTCCTGCTAGCAAGTGTCAACTGGGTGTGGTCACACAAATAACCTTACTATTGCCCTCATTGATTGAGATTGAGTTCGTCCTTCCACACCCAGTTCAAGCAACGTGAACATAAAGTTTTTTAATCTTCTAAAGACTCTGTGATTTCTTTCCCTGAATTGGACTATTGTATCCACCAAACCCAGACTTAATTTCTATTTACTGAAGAGTAATGGGGTTACAGGGGCCTTCTCTCACAAGACAGATGAGGAACTCTCTTGGCCCCAAATTGAATTTTGACTAGGATAATACAAGTCCTAAGCAGGGAAATTCGCGTGAAAACTGCAGCACTGGGCCAGAAATTGAGTGAGACCAACTAGAAGTACAAGGCCAATTTTCAGATCAGGAAAACAGAGATGAAGATACTCTTTGGTTATGGTTTCTTTTGTTTCCTTGCTTGCGTGCTTTTGTTTTTGTTGGTTTACTATGCTACAAAAGAAACGTAGTGCTGTGTAGATAACGAACTATCTTTTCACTGGCTTCGCCACAGTGACTGAATCTCGGAGTTCCCAAGCCCTGAAGAGACACCAGGCTTCTGTGATAACTCTTCACCGTCGATCTATCCATCATCCGTTCAGTGCCATTATGACCTCCAGGGCCGTGCATAGACCATGGAGTTAGGTGGACGCTAAAGAAAAGCAAAGGTTCACTGTGTGACTGACAACTCAACTAACCACCGAGGAGTGCCGAGTTACCCCATCCAGGAAAAGCTAGGGTGACAGTCTGAAACACAAGGAAGCATCTCTAACCCTGCCACATTAGCAGATAAGGAAGCTCCCATCTCTTTCCTGCAACTCTCCGATGAAAGAGTCCACGCTCTGAAGTAGCAGTAATTTTCACACGAGTCCAGCACAGCCCTGTTCCAGTTCCCACTGGAATAGCTGAGTTCTAGGAGCCATCTAGAAAACAGTCCACACTACAAGTGCAAGTGGATGGAAAGGGTGGGGAGTGAGCCAAGGGGCAAAACTTTCAAAAGAATCCAACAACTGGGCTAAGAATTTGAGGTTATTTATCTTGTTTTAAAAAAAAAAAGTCTTTGTAGACTTAGGTGCTGACCATCGACTATTCAAAACGACTCTGAAAAATTAAATAAACAAATACAAAGAACAGAATGATCAAATTTAAAACTGAGGATTCACATTTAAAACATGTATTTCTACAAAATTCCACTTGATACTTTTAAAGGAAGATACCCCGACATTTGATTTTGACTCACAATGAAAAACTCACGGAGGTGAATATGCCCAGTACCCTAGGCTACTTGACCCACTAAAATACTATGACTCACACAAACCATGAATGTTTTCTTTCAAATTTATGAATCAAGTCTTTAGTATTAATAGACAGTGAAGGAACAGTTTATGAATGGCCTCCCTATTATTACAGTTCATGACATTTTACAATGCAATTAGTGTGGCACATACCATAACATAATTGAGACTCTGGAAATGGAAATGAGAGATAATAGGAGGAACAAAGTTATTATAAAAATCCAAGGGGCATTTTATCTGAAAATTAAATTAAAAATATAATGAAGTGGATGAAGAAACTGACTGAAAATGTAATTGAGAGAAGTTGGAGTTTCTGTAAGGGGCATCAATAGGAAGGTCAGTTCTGATTAGACAGGAAGGGTTCTCCTCGAGCCAAAGCTTAAAGGATGAATCTCCAGAATGTGTCAAAGTAGCAACTGATGCTGAAGGCAGATGCTGAGCTCATGAACTTGTCAGAACTTGAAGAAGCAATAGGGAATTTTTGCAATGTGAACAGTAGATCAGCCAAAGACTGTTTGACTCTCCCTCCCTCCCTCCCTCCCTCCCTCCCTCCCTCCCTCCCTTCTCTGTCTCTCTCTGTCTCTCTGTCTCTATCTCTCTCTCTGTCTCTCTGTCTCTATCTCTCTCTCTGTCTCTCTCTCTCTCTCTGTCTCTCTCTCTCGTGTGTGTATGTGTGTGTCTAATACTCACATAGACATATTTATGTACATGGACAAGGAGGGCCAGGGATGTGGCTCAGGGGTAGAGCTGGGTGTGTCCAAGGCCCTTGGGTTCAACCTCTGGCATTTAAAAAAATCACGTGCTAGATGCTCAAGAGATTTTGTTTTTGGATGCTTTGGTAGATAGCGCCCAAAAAGAGAGGCGTTTCCTTCAGAGCCACATTAACATATTCCAAACTGAAGCAGCAAAGGTATGTGCTACCACGCCCTACGAATGAAAATAAACCAGTATATTCCACAAGAGGGTCTTGTTTTTTCCTTTTAAATACTGGCTTCCGTAGCTACGCAGAGAGAAGTGAAGCAGCAAGGTGTGCACTCTGTCTGTCCTTCACTGTTACTTTGGTTTCTCACTCAGAGCAACAATCAATCACCTCATGGCTTTCATTTGTTTTTCAGGACACCACTATCGTAATAAACGTTTGTCACTTGATTGATGAAATTCCCCCCTCTCTCAGCTCCACTGACCCGGTCGGAGCATTGTGATTAAGTTCAGGTCAAACTTGGCCTGCGTTTTAAAACCTGGATCACTGTGGCGTTTACTGTTCATTTATATCCTTGGATCCTAGACAAGTCTTTAAAAGATTATTTTGAGAAGAGTACATCCCTTAAGATATTAAAAATATATCAAAGAAAGGAGGTAAGGACTTGTTGATTCATTTTGATTCTTCAGATCAGATTCAGATGGTGAATTCACGGGGCGGGCATGAAGTTTGAAATTTCCAAGCATTAGAAATGACTCGGCCAGCTTTTAGAGATTTATTCAACAAACTCCCCTTTCTTCCTATACAGAGAGATTTTTGAACTTAGAATTTAAAATGTGATTGTTCGTTATCCAAATCCTTTTAACAGAAAAAAGGGTGGGCGGCACTGTAAAGGAAGAATCCTTCCTTGCTGGGATGAGAGACAAAATTGATGACTTTCCCACTGATTCCTCGGCCAGTTTGGCCCCCTCCCTCGTACCCCCCTCTCCAGAGATTAAAACATGCCTGAATTGGAGTAGGCATTTCCTTCCTTCTGTGCGGTGCCAGTTCTCAGAGGAAAACATCCATTTCGCTCTTTGATTCTCGTAGCCGAGAGACAGCAATGAAAGGGCCTGCTGCTTCCCCGAGTATAAGGATTTCATTTGGGGGCTGCGGGGCAGGAAGGAGAGTTTGAAGGGTGTGTGCATCGAGCGTGGGTGTGAGAATGATTTTCCCCAGAGCCTTGATTTGGTCTGGAGCCCAGAATAAACCATTCAGCCACCTCAAATTGCACGACCACTGATTGCCATTTTCACTGTGGCTCCATGTGGAATGTCCTGGAAACCAATGTAGTTTTCCATGTCTTCCACACAAGAGGAGTAAGTGATGTTCCTCTCTTAGATTGTGCATGGTGTCATTTGCCTCTAAACCTAACTCTAGGGAGTTTGAGGCAGGGGCGTTATGGTGTCAAGGCCAGTCTGGACAACATAGTAAGACTTTGTCTCCAAAACAGAAAAAAAGAAAGAAAGAAAGAAAGAAAGAAAGAAAGAAAGAAAGAAAGAAAGAAAGAAAGAAAGAAAGAAAGAAAGAAAGAAAGAAGGAAAGAAAGAAGGAAGGAAGGAAGGAAGGAAGGAAGGAAGGAAGGAAGGAAGGAAGGGAAGGAAGAGGGAAGGAAGGAAGAGGGAAGGAGGAAAGGAGGGAGGGGGAGGGAGAGAGATAGGGAGAAAGAGAGAGATAGAGACAGAGAAAGAGATTCCTTCAGTTAACTAAAATGAGAACCTGAGAACCACCTTTCCACAGAAACCAAGAGTTGGGAGTACATATTGAAATTGCCCTATATTAGCAGATACAAAAATGCCTGATATCTTTAGTTAAACCCTACTTCCAAATTCTGAGAGGATGAGGTTATCTTTGTAGATATGAAATCTGTTCATACATGTAATGTTCAAGAGGGAGACCCAGCTTGATCCGTTTTAATCAGAAAGCATTTCCTTGTGCCGTTCACCTTCAGGTTGTGACAGAATGGAGTACATGAATAAGTGAAGCTGAGCTCACTGCCACTGTTTCTCATTAGGGACATGAGTTGAGAAAAATAAAGGAGATTTAGCCAAGCCTGTGAGGGTCAGCTGTCTTGGTTTGCCAGTGACCAAAAAATTTACCGGATTAGGGATTTCTGGTGCTACCAGAAATACCTCGACAACCAGGGGCATCTGATCATCTTAGGAGGACCTGAATGTTCACAGCACTTAAAACTAAGAAGTGCTTTCCCAAGTTCAATAGTTATAACTTTAAGATTATTTCGGAATTAGTGACATGAGAGTTTATTGGAATTATATCGCAGAAAGTTTCTACACAAACCAATGTGAGATGATACAAAGCTCTTGCTTACTGCTCTGAGGGAAGACCCGCGTGCTACTTGCGACTCCCGTGTCAGCAATGCAACTGCCTGTAACTCCAGCTCCTGGGCTCTCTCTCTCTCTCTCTCTCTCTCTCTCTCTCTCACACACACACACACACACACACACACACACACACACACACACAAATAAAAATAAACCTTAAAAAATATACGAAAAATATGAATGCCCAGGAGCACAGATAACTTAGAATTGAAAACTATGGACTTGAACTGTTTAGAAAAGACTAATGTTCATGCCCTTTTCAATAGCCATTTTGTGACATTTGTTTCTGAGGGGGTGAAAAAAAGGATTTGTTCCCTGCTGAATATTTTTTCTTTCAACTGAAAGCAATATCATTCCAAAGTCTACAAGTCAGCAGAGCCAGACGGACCACAGACAAACCAGTTGACACAGAAAGACATTTTCCTCTGGTGGCTGAGCAAAACTGTGATTCCTTGGTCCTTGGATTCCACAGAAGACTTTTGCTAATAAAAACTTCTTGTTCACAAAATATATATTCCATTAAAATAATTAGAAGAATCTGCACTTAGAAGTATCATTGGAGAGTTGGGTCCCGAGAAGAATTTGCAAGACAATTGGATATATTGGCGAATGATTATAACTCAGGAAGCGAACAAGTCATAGAGAAAAATATCAAAGAAAATTTATTTACAGCATCTTGATAAGACAGTGTTGCCCTTTTCAGAATAGTTAAGTAGGACTTCTGCCTACTATAGAATTCACCCAAAAGCATCTCAGTAAGCATTCATGTGGAGTCGCCCCAGTATATGATGGTACCAGCTTGAAGAAAACATGCACTGAGTGGTTTGAAAAGCAGTTGAAATAAAATGAAAATGAAATTTATGCCCTGGCACTGCTGAAGCATGCATGGGCAGCCCATATATGGTGGTTCTGTTGAACTTGTTCATATTGGGTTTCATGGTCTAAGTTGATGAGGATGACTGACCAGGTTTCTTCCTCAGGAGGGCAGTAGATCTCAGTACAGGTGGTTGTGAGCCACCATGTGGTTGCTGGGAATTGAACTCAGGACCACAAAGCAGTGGGAAGAATCAGGACACACTGTTGGAGCTAACACAGAAACATACCAGGTTTCAGGGAAGAGGGACTGGTCCTTTTCACCAGGTGCAACACATAGACCAGGGAGATACAAGCCAAAAAAAATGTCCAAGTGTCTCTTTGGCTATTTTTGACGTTAGTGAAAACACTTAGAGATTGGGGAAAGAGGACAAAAGCCGGATATTTATATGAGGAAAGAAAGTAAAATCCCAATTATCAAATTTTGAACTCTTTGAAAAGTTAATGGATTGAGAGAGAGAGAGATGTCATCAAAAGAGGTTCCCTTGACTAAAATTCAACAGAAGCTGCTCTGCCCAAATGAGATGGCCAAGTTCAAAGCAGCCTGGAAGTAAGAAATTTAGGCCAGTGACCTAGATGACTCAGTAGAGAAAAGAACAACCACCACACTGATGAAAATCTTGCATATCACCATAGAACCTTCATCTGGCAATGGATGGAGATAGAGACAGAGACCCACATTGGAGTACTGAACTTAGCTCCCAAGGTCCAAATGAGGAGCAGAAGGAGGGAGAACATGAGCAAGGAAGTCAGGACCACGAGGGGTGCGTCTACCCACTGAGACGGTGGGACTGATCTAATGGGAGCTCACCAAGGCCAGCTGGACTGGGAGTGAGGGAGCATGTGATCAAACTGGACACTCTGAGTGTGGCTGGCAATGAAGGCTGACTGAGAAGCCAAGGATAATGGCACTGGGTTTTGATTCTACTGCATAGACTGATTTTGTGGGAGCCTGGTTTGTTTGGATACTCACCTTTATAGACCTGGATGGAGGAGAGAGGACCTTGGACTTCCCACAGGGCAGGGAACCTGATTGCTCTTAGAACTGGAGAGGGAGGGGGAAGTGGGGAGGGGGAGGGAAAAGGGAGGCGGGGAGGAGGTGGAAATGTTTAATTAATTAAGAGAGAGAGAGAGAGAGAAGAACAGCCATGTTCTGAGACACAACAGGACAGGACATGGGGACCAATGAGAATGTGAGCAGAGAGGAGGAAGTAGTGACTCATGGTGGAAGTCTTAGCTGGACCTCTTTGTCCTCGGCAAAGAAGCAGCAATATTATCTGCTGAGACCCAAGAGAGTATTGGAAAGGGCTCAGGATCCTGGTGAATGTGTAGAAACAGTTGAGGGAATCAGAGGGTTCAAAAGCTTTGAACAAGTCAAGGCATTGCCAATGAGGCCAATGAAGTCTCCTGAAGCTGGAGGCCAATTGCATCAACTTTCCTAGTGTGCTTTCCTGATGCTTACTCTTCCACATACTGCAGTAAGGGGAGGGATAGACCCAAGATTCCAGTTCGCTGTGCAAAAGCAATGGCAGGATGTCGCAATCAAGATTCAGACTGACGGACTGTAAAAGTCATCAGGTCAGAACTACGCTGAACTTCTTGTACCAATTCCTGAACAAGTCCCTTCTTCCTGCTCCACATTTTCCATTGTTCCCATTTTAAGCCTCGCACTGCCAGGAGTTAAATCACATGCCCAGGATATTTCCTAGAGAGTTCAAATGCTTCACAGTGTGGGAGCTTGACCTATAAACACTGCTCCTGGGGTGCAAGGAAATGAGCTTCTAAATCAGATCCTTATAGCAAAACATCAGAAAGCAAGAAATGTACACTAACTGCTCCACTTCCCACGGAGAAAATGGAAGGGTATACTTCGAATTCAAAACAGTATTTGTGTTGTGGCTTCAGAAGGAATTTTCCTCCATCATAATCAAAAGTGTGGCTACTTTGACAACTCCGATGAAGTCTTTCCTGACCAGTGACAGAAATGCAGTTTGTTAGCTAAAATGAAAGAATCCTAGAGTCAGAAGATGTAAGATCATGCAAGTCTTTTGATTACCAGAGGAAAAAATGTCGGTCAAAGGAGGAAGAGCACTCTGTAGGAAGACTCAAGATGAGAATTAATTCTCCTCTTCTATCTTGCTGTCTCTCCCTCAAATGTGATGTCTTTCTGGTTTCTCTTCTTAAAAATTATTTATGTATACCTCATTCCTAAACATTTAAAGAAAAGCATGCTAAAGAATCTTAGAAGGCACCCAGAGAGATGTAGAGAATATCTGTTACTACTGAGCTAAGTAGGAGGTTGTGATTTTTGAAAATTTTATGTGACTGGAGACAGCATCTGACATATAGGCAGCTCATAGACTCCTTTTTTTTTTCACAAAGTGGACACAATATATTATTTTTCAAGGTTCCCACATAAAAGTATTTGTAAGTTCCTAGCACAATATGAAAACACGAGTATCAAAATAACAGTTGTTACTATTGATAAAGTTTTGCTCGTATTTTCTGTGATAGCAGAAAAATTAAACAATAATTACTTCTTAGTCTTCAAAAGACTTCAAAAGATATGGAATGGCGTCTTGGGAACAGTGGCACCTAAGCCTGACAACCCTAGTGACTTGCTAGGTTGATGGATCCTGGAGCCTGTGGTGGCTAATCTTGCATCAGCTCGACACACAAACTAGAGTTATCTAAAAGGAGGGAAACTTAATTGAGAAATGTCTCTATAAGTTCCAGCTACAGGGAGTTTTATTAATTAGTGATTGATGGGGGAGCACCTAGCCCATTGTTAAGTGGGGCCATTCCTGGGATGGTGGTCCTGGGCTCTATAAGAAAGCAGGCTGAGCAAACCATGGGAGCAAGCCAGTAAGCGGCACTCCTCCATGGCCTCTGCATCAGCTCCTGCCCCAGGTTCCTGCCCTATTTGAGTTGCTGTCCTGATTTCCTTTGATGATGAACAGTGGTGTTAAAGTATAAGCCAAATAAGCCTTTTTCTCTCCAACTTGATTTTTGGTCATGGTGTTTTGTTTCAACAGTAAAAACCCTAAGTCAGAACCCATCCAAATGTAGGAAAGAATCACCTCCACCAAGTGGTCTTCTGACCTCTAGAACGGTTCTACATCTATGCCATAGTGTGAAAAATCCCTAAATGCATTGTGCACACATACACATAATAATTAGTTTTAAAAAAAGATCTTGTGGGGATGAAAATTGAAGTTATGTCAGCATTGGAAACTTCGCTGAGCACAAGTTCTGTACCTAAGGGAATCAAGCCTTTGACACATCCAAATGTCAAGATAAATTTTACCCATCAGATGTTGATGGCCTTCTCTAACGTTCCCTGCTTCTCCTCTCCAAGTCTGCAAGATTTGGAGTAGGAGGCATCCCCACCGCTCACCCTGAGTCCATAGCTTGCTTCTTTGATAGTACCTGGTATCTTTAACTTTTGTTTTATTTAGTACATTGTGAATACTGCAAGGGAAAACTCATTCCTTCAAAAGTAGTCCTGAGCATTAGACATGTGACATACATTTGCTTCATAATAAGTAAACAAAGCCAGATTTTTCCCTTTTATTATTGGGATTTTATTATTGTTGTTCTTTAGTTATTATAATTATCATTATGTGAAGAGTGAGTTATAGGCACATTTTGTGGTGATGCACATGTGGAGGTCAAAGGACAACTTTTGGGAGATGGCTCTCTTCTTCTACTGTGGGGTCTGGGAATCAAGGTCCAGCCATCATGTCCATGGAGCAAGCCCTTTTAGCCCCTAAGTTACAGAGCTAACGCCCTTGCTGTAACCTGCTAATTCTTCAGAAAATTCATTTTAAATCCATTCCTAACTAAAGGGCACATTCCCCGATAGATTCAAGCATCTTCATTTGTATTGCAGGGAATAATAGCAACAGATATTCTCCAGTTATCATTGGATCCAGAGCTAGAACTAAGACCAGATTCAAATGAACAAGGACAAAGATTTTATAAATCATCTCCTAGAATCAGACCAGAGTCAAAGGGCTCAGCAAGAGCAAGTTAGGATGGTTAAACCCCAAAGGGCAAGGGGAAATTAAAACCTCCCAACCGAGGTTTCCATGGAGTTCCTCATGCAAATGAGAGTCTCAGACTTGCAGGGAATACCCAATACTGCCTAGTTGATGTCATCTCTACACGAACAAATCCAAGCTTGCAGAAAAGCCTGTGCAACTGACCACTCAGTGGCAGTGCTCGCTTCTAGTCGCTCCGAGATCAGCTGTACGCCAGGGTGAGGAGGCTGAACCTCATCATCTGTGTCCATAGGATCTGTTTATACTGTCTGGTTTGTAATTGGTGGCTGCATGTGAGCCCTGGATCCCTGCTTGTTTTTGTTTGCCTTGCTATGAAAATACAAAACTAGTATGACCCCTTTCCATTATTTGATCTACCTGACACCATATGAATGGTCCCCTAGTCTCACTATATAGCGCTGGCTCTTTTGGAGCTTACTGTGTAGGACTGGCCTCAAACTCACAGAGATTCGCCTGTCTCTCCCAAGCGTTGAAATGAGAAACGTGTGCCACCACATCCAGACTGAGAAGAAAGTGTCAATACAAAGAAGCATAAAAGAATGAGGCAGCTCCGGCCAAGAAAGCAGGTACGCTAACTGCAGTTTCTTACGCCTCCCTCCTCTCCTACAAATCCAGTCCTCTAGTCTCACCCCCAACTCTGTGGCAGAATGCCTGATATGTCCTCACTACCACCCCCATCTCCAGGCCCCCCTTCCTCTCTTCTCCCACCCCCATCTCCAGTGAATCAGGATGTTCTCCACCAACCTTCCTCCCTAATCATCCTGCTTTCCCAGCCCCAAGGCAGGCAGGCTTTCTCTGGGAACTCCCCATCCCCACCCCAGGCAAGTCTCAAAGAGAAGCAAGTAGACCAGAGAAGCAGGTAGATGGACTTCAGATCTTCACTCTCCTTCCTCTCCTTCATATCCAGTCCCCAGTTTCATCCCCAGCACTTCAGCAGTCTGCCTGTTGTGACCTCCTGTGATATTTCATTTGGGATATAATAAGTAAGCTTTGCCTAAAGATCAGAGATCAGAGCTAAGCCACTAGTTAGCCATGAAGGCCAGGTAGTGGTGACACACACCTTTAAACCCAGCGCTCAGGAGACAGGGGCAGAGGGATCTCTATGAGTTCAAGGCCACCCTGGGCTACACAAGATTGAAAGTGAGTCAGTCTAAAACAGAAACAGAACTCACACCTCTGATCTAAACACTTGGGGTTGCAGGCTTTTAATCCTAGCACTAGCGAGGTGGAGACAGGAGTGGAGGTGGAGTGGAGTGAAGGAGACAGGAGCTCAGAGCAGTCAGTCTGAGGATTCCTAGAGGCAAAATTGCACATTCGGTCTGAGGACTTGTAGAAACCAGATATCTCTCGGGGTTGAGGATTGTGAAGAGGCTAGTGGCTGGCTGCTCTACTTCTCTGATCTTTCAGTTTTCACCCCTTCATATCTGACTCACAGTTTTTATTGTTAAAACCCATTGGAATTTGCACTACAGCCTCTCCTTATTCTCTGCCTTCACTCACATGAGACTAAATAGATCCTGGTGGAATACTCTGCTTTCCACCCTCCTGTGGACCTTCTCAGTCACCCTCATAGCCCATCCCCATTTCTAAGTGTCAGCCCCCAGCATAGAGAAACATATTTTACCTGGAATATCCCGTGGCCACACCTAGCAGGATATCAGAAGAATTCCGTACCACCTACCAAGCAACAATCAACCATCATTCCCTCTTAGGAACCAGAGAGGGTAACAAAAACCAAGAAACAAAACACCCAACAAAGACAAGACCAGATATCAGCACCTAGGATAACAATCTTCCCAAACCCTGATGCTGAGACTCCAGCATAAAAATGCAATCAACAACAGCCAAGACAAAATGTCTCCACTAGAGGCCAGCAACCCTACTATATTGGGCCCTGAAAACTGCAACACAGCTGAACACACGACAAAGACCTTAAAACAGCATTTATGGATATGTTAGAGGCCTTTGAAAAGGAATGAATCCCTTAAAGAAATCTATAAAAACACAAAGAGTGGAAGGAAATGAATAAAACTGTTCAAGATCTAAACGTAGCAATAGATGCAACAAGGAAAACCCACACTGACAAAAAGCTGGAAATGAAAAATTTAGGAACTCAAACAGGAACCTCAAAGGCAAGCCTCACCAACAGAACTCAAGAGATGGAAGAGAGCTGGTTTTCCTTGCTGTATGTTTAAAAACCACTTATGAGTGAGATCAGGACCCTAAGAGAGACATACATAGATTTAATCTACATGGGAAGTAGAAAAGGACAAGATCTCCTGAGTAAATTGGGAGCATGGGGACCTTGGGAGAGGGTTGAAGGGGATGGGAGAGGCAGGGAGGGGAGCAAAGAAAAATGTAGAGCTCAAAAAAATAATTTAAAAAGGTTTTAAAAAAAAGAGATGGAAGAGAGAATCTCAAGCATTAAAAATGTTAACTATAAGAAGAGAAAGTAAAAGAACCCCTGGCAGAAAACATCTAGGAACTCTGGGACAATGAAAAGACCAAATCTAAGAAGAATCTCAGATCAAAGGCACAGAAATTATTTTCAGCAAAATCAAAGAAGAAATTTCCCTAACTGAAACAAGGAGATCCCCACCAAGGTACAAGAAGGATACAGAACCCCAAATAGACTAGACCAGAAACAAATTGCCTTTAGCCCATACAGAACAAAGAAGGAATATTAAAACTTGCAAGGGAAAAAGACAAAATAACATACAAAGGCAGATCTAGTAAAATAAACTGATTTCTCAATGGAGAGACACCCTTAGAGAAAGCTAAATTTTCATTCGCAACTGTTTTCCAACTGGAGATAAGTTTTGGGCTAGAGACGGGCTTGTGTCCACTTCTTTGAGCTCCAACACTCCATCTGGTGCAGACCTGTGCATGCTGCCTAAGTTTCTGGGAGTTCAAATGTGTAACAAAACCTTTTTGGCTTGTTATCCACCACCCTCTCTGGCTCTCCTCTTCCTTGGGTTTCCATGAGCCCTGGGGAGAGGGATTTGATGAAGATGTCCCATTTAAGGCGAAGTATCCCAAGATTTCTCATTCTCAACATAATGTCTGTCTGTGTGGTTTTGCTATCATTTGCTGCGAAGACTTGTCTGATGGTGGCTGAGTCAGACACTGATCTCTGAGTATACCAGAATGTCATGAGGAGTCATTGTTTTGCATTTTTTCTAGCAGTCGTATTTGGTTTCACCCTAGGTCCCTGATTTATCTAGTATCAGGTCCTTAGGTGACCCAAACAGTGTCATGGAGTAGCCTTCAATCAAATCATATATTGGTAGGTTACTCCCACAACCTTTGTGCCACCTTTACACCAGCATATCCTGCAAGCAGGACACCATTGTAGATGAAAGGGTTTGCAACTGGGTTGAAGTTTTCATTTCTCCTTTGGCAACATGCAGAGTACCTTCCTGTACCAAAGATGCTAGCACCTAGGGATGAAGGCTGTAGATAGGCACCAGTTCGACTTCTCTGTGTTCAACAAGTTGTGTCAGTGTAGTCAGTTTGTGGGAAACAACCTATAGTCTTGTGAAACAGCCTGGGTTGTTGCAGGTTCCCACGGGATCCATTTGGTCAATAACTCAATTAGACATAACCCAGTCAAGGTAGTGGAAACTTCATGTGATAGCAAGAGATGGCCAGTTAGGGCTCTTTTACCCGCTCTGTTTGACAATTTCATTTCAGTTCTCTTCATAAATGTATATATTTTATGAAGGTTCTACTAAATTAGATTTCCATATTACTCCTCTAATGGCCCTTAACATACTAGCTGTCTCTCACTCTTTCCATCCCTCATACTCCACCTCCTCCCCGCCCCTCAGGGGAAAATGCATTTGATACACCCATCCTACCTAACATCACAGGTTAGCAACTGAGTCCACTATAGAATACTGCTGTTGCCACTCATGATCATGATCATGTGGCTGCCCAGCACCATATAAGGGCATTGTACTGCTTACCACTGAGGTAAAAGACTGAAATGCAGAATCCAATGTATAATTTCTACTGAACACATATCACTTTCCTACCATGGCAGAATTAAAAATCATAACTTTCACTCTGAAAAGGCAGGAAACATTTGCATCATAAATACATTTAGGTACTTTCCCTTCTGTGATTTGTACGTTCATAATTTACTCTTTTTAAAGATTAGTTTCATTTATTCTTTGAGAATTTCATGCATGTAGACAATGTATCTTGATAATATTTACCCTTAACTGCTTCCTCCCACTCCCCCCATCCCCCCAACACATCTCGCTCCTATTTCCCTGTACTCTTTTTTTTAAATAATTCTTTGGGTCCATTCAGAGATGTCTGCATGTATGTGTGTATGGGGCCATTCACAGCAGCATGGACAACTTACCAGCAGCCACACCATGAAGAAAAATAACTCCCTGTTTTCAGCAGCTCTTCTGCTAGGAATGAGGTCTCCTTAAGTCCCTCCTCCAGCCACACCAGAATGCTGTCTTAATCTCCTTCTGGACATGTACAGTCAACCATAGCTACAGTGAGTTCAGGAAAGAGGCCATTCCTGCCCAGAAGACAGCATTTCACAGCCCTCCATACCCAACACCCCACGTTCTTTCCTCCTTTATTTCTCCAGTGCTCCCTGAGCCTTGTGGGTTGAGTGAGGGTGGAGGTTGATACAGATGTCTCATTTAGGACCGAGCATTTAGTAGTCACTTATTCTTCACACTTTGACCAGCTATAAGATTCCACATTGACTGCTGCCCATTGCAGAAAGAAGCTCCTCTGGCCAAGGTTGAGAACAGTATTGACATAATGTGTGAATAAATGTAAGTATGCAGAAGAAAGTTTTATAGCATATCAATTTAGCAAAAATTAAAATAAAAAAAAAAGTCCATAATCTATATGGTCTATTATCTCCTAAACCATGGGGCTTTTGACAAGGTTTACAGTGCCCAGGCATCAATTCCCTCCTGTGGATGCCTCAAATACAATCAGAAAGTGGGTTGGTTACCCCTATAACAGTTGTGTCAACACTGTACTAATGGACATTCAGGGTGCACTGCGGGGAGGGGGGGACTGCTATTGACTTTTCTCCCTTAGCAGTGTGTAAAGCACTTACTTCTGACACTATGAAAGCCAGCCAGCACATAAGAGGCTTTTCAGTCCTTTCAACATCAGTTACCCTGTGCCCTGCAAAAAGTCTTTTCTTCTGCAATGGAGTCTTACTATCTAGATTTGGTGGGTAACTAAAAGTAATGACAATAACCTGTGTTGTTCAAGGGGCCCTCCAGAGCTTGCTCATATTTTTACTTTGTGTTCTTTCAATATCAATCATTCCCTTCACTGAAGCATCCCTCTTTCTTGAAACTTTATTTTATAACTCTACTACTGACACTTAATGCAACAGAGAGTTCTAAAGAAAATGAGAACAAAGCATTCAATTAATCTATTAGAATATCTTTATTTACATTTGATAAGAAATATCTATCTATATGTGATCTTTGACCCTGTGGTAGTTTGAATGTAATTGGCCCCCATAAACCCAAAGAGAGAGTCACTATTAGGAAGTGTGGCCTTGTTGAAGGAAGTGTGTCACTGTTGGGGTGGACTTTGTGGTCTCATTTGCTCAAGCTTATTTCAGTGTGATGCACAGTCTACTTCCTGTAGCCTGCAAGATGTGAGACTCTCAGCTACTTCCCCAGCACTTTGTCTGTCTGTATGCTACTATGCCCTGTGATATGCTCCCCTTGTCCAGCAAGCTGAGACGACCACGAAATCGAGATTCCTTCCCAAATCACGCCTTTATTTGGAGTACTCGGTTGAGGAAAATTGGGGAAAAGGAAAAGGAGAGAAAAGACAGAGAGAGGGAGAGCAGGTGAGGGAGAGAAAACGAAAGAGAAGTGAGAGAGAGAGAGAGAAAAGCCCAAGCGGCAGCTGCTTTTCTAGGGTGGAGAGGCCCGGATGCTGATTGGTTAATACCATTTGCTGGAGCCAGGGAATTTCGAGATAGGCCAGGGAACCAAGGCTCTATATGCAAAAATACAAGCCCCAGGCGCTCTGACCCATGCAGCAGCAACAAAGGATCTGTTTACCTCCAAGCTGTAGGAGGCCAGCACCATTTAAGTTCTGACGGCTCCTTACAATGCCCCACCATGATGATAATAGACTGAACCTCTGAACTGTAAGTTGTTATCCCAATTAAGTGCTTTCCTTTATAAGAGTTGCCATGGTCGTGATGTCTCTTCACAGCAATAGAAACCCTAAGAGAAACCCCAAATTGGATAAACAAAAGATAAAGACTTACTATAATTGTTATTATAAAAATGAGAGCTGCTAAAGAAGTCTGGTTGTGAAGAGTAAGAACTGAACTGAGGTCCTGACTTCAGCCTTGCACTCTGGCTGATCTGATGTGGCAGCCGAGGTAGTGGAAATAATAGTGATCCTCTTTGGTGATTCACTTTGTCCTCAGAAAGGAATTCCAGACCCACGGGTGATAGTTCAGGTAGAAAGGTTATCTGTCATTATCATCATCACGGTAATGAACAAGTCTGAAAACTTTGAAGCACTTCTCCACATCGTCACCTCTCAGTCTGTGTTAAATGAGACAGAAAGGCATCATTATCTCCATTTTGCAGAAGAGAGAAATGAAGTACCACTGGCTCACCACAGTGTGAAATATATTGTAGCCTTATCTGCTGAAACAGGCAGTCTTGTGAGTGAGTCAAGGTGTAGTGAAGGAGCAGCCAAGAGTACTCGAGAGGATGCACCCCAATTAATTACAAATCAAGTCAGCACAAATTAATCACAACAAAATACATTGTGTGATACTATTACTAATGAATGCTGAGCATGTAAACTGTCGGTGTTGACTAGATTATTAAAGAAATCTGATGTAGACATTAGTATTTATATTGGCATTAAATTTGTATAAGGAGAGAGAAAGAACACATATTAGGGAGTGATTTGAGAAAGCTTCCAATAGAGCTGTCTACTAGGTATGGGAAGAAGAGAAGGCATCGAGGAGGCTGGCCTGGAGGGAACAAGCCTTGTTAAAATTTGACAAGTAGACTGGAGATTTCAAGCCAGAGTTTGAAGGGCCTTGACGAATTTGTGGGACATAGGAGAAGCATAACAGGGGCAGGAATGTGATGAAAGAAATTGTCTTTAGGAAGACGGGGGTAATTAGAACACATGAAGCGTCTAGCAGGGCAAGAAACAGAGCTAAAATGCTGACGCATTTCTCAATCAGTGTGGAGCCATGTGGTCTGAAAAATCAGGAGATAAAAGAAGTAAGTTCAGAGTCACATATGACTGAGACTATTCTCCAACGGTGAGCCCAGGAGGTGGGGATGCTCTCTCTCCCAGGGAAGAAGGCTAAGCAAAGGCATTGACTTGGGAATGCAAATGACATTGACTGTGGAGATCAGAGTGGACGCTAGCCGAAATACGTGTATGTTTCCATGTGTTTAGACACAAAATCGTTCGTGTACAGGACCCAATGAACACTGTGCCCTGCACCACCTCAAGGTCCCCGCGATGAATCGACTTGAAGAGTCATGGCTTTTAAACCTGGTGGCTAGGTTCAAAACCTGATGGTGAGAACAGATGAGCCCTTCGTTGTAACAAATGTAGACATCAAAAATCCAGAGGCTTGAGGCCTCCGATTTGATTGAGGCGCATTCACAGTCAGTGATTTGGAGACATTAACAAAGGCAATTATGGAGCACGGGAGAGACCTAGTTTCCTCAAGAAACGGCAAAATCGCCTTCTAAAACATCGGGAATAGAACCTCTCATTTACTGTCAAGGGTGACAATGGCAAAATTAATAGAGAAAGCAGAGTTATTCTGCCAAGGAAACCCATTTGAAAGTGAAATGGAGGTCAAAACCCCACTCTACCGTGGAAATTGGAACGCGCCAGATGTTTCAGGGTTGAGGTACAATTCCAAAAGGGCAGAACTGAAGGATTATTAACTATGTCAGTTGGCATCGCAGAATTTATGTGTTTTTTTGTTATGTGCAATGTACAGTCATAACAGAAAACATTAAAAATCAGAGCAGGTTCAAAGAACCTGTTGTAAAACAACATAAATCAAATCTAAGTGCAAAGACAAGAACTAACAGCAGAGGGCTCCCTTCAACGCCTGGCAAATTCTCAAGGCAGACAAACTCCGAATGGAAGGAAAGGCCTTTTATTTCCTGAAAACTTTCTAGTTACTGGGGGGGGGGGGGGGGGGGGTGGTGGAAATCCGTGCATGGAAATAGCACAATTGTCCATGTTTATAGGTGAATTACAAAATCAATATTTACACCTTCAGGTCTTAAATATTTCTTTCTTTAGTTTTTTCCCACTGTGCTTTTTGCTTATGAGAAACTTCATGCGATAGTCTCAATGCCATAATTCAGTCTAATGGAATTCCAGAACGCCATGCCAGAACGGCTTTCTCAGTCTCTCTGTCGTACTGCAGACCATCCTCCTGGAAACGCAAATAGCCATTCTATAAAGTTGCTTATTGCTTCTCCCCCCTCCCCCTGCCTCCATAGTCCCTGGATAGAAAGGTACAAATTCTAAACAAGGAAGGGTTGGCTCTATAACAAGGAACTCCTAACAATTCAAGGCCTGGGAGATACACACCGGGTTAAACGCCAAGATGTTAGAATAACTAATCGAAATATCATTTGTAATTTTAAAAGATATTTTTGAGAGTATTTTGGATCATTTTAAAGCAGAATATGCCTATTCCTAGCCAGCCACTTTTAACTGATCATGAAAAATGGAGTGGAGGAATTAGGGCATAAGCAAGCTTTGCCTTGACTGTTGTCATGGCATCTGCACAGTGTCCTTGGAGAAAACAATGATATCTCAAAGTCAGGTAAGGTGGTTGTCTGCGTGTGGACTTGATTATTTAGGGATACGTTTCTGATGTTGTCTTTGGATGGGAGGTATAATGTTAACTGTATCAGAAGTAGGGATACCTAAGCCTAGAAGCTAAATTTAGCCTGTTGTCTATTTTTGTATAAACTACAAGCTAAAAATGTGTTTCACATTTTAAAACTTTTTTTTAAAAAAAATTCAAATGAGACGTATTGCTTCATAACATGAAGATTGTATGAAACTGTGTGTTAATTGATTAGTAAGGTTTGTATTTCATCAAAAAGCTGTGGAAATTTATTTGCTTTTTGTTATGTAAGCATTTACCTGACAACCTCAATTTTGCTTCAGGTCTCATGAAACCTAAAACATTTTATTTATTCTATGGTTCTGAACAGAAAAAGCTTGCCAAATTCTGAACTATGCCCTCTTTAACACCCTTTGAATTCTTAATAATAAAACATATTGCCCCTTTAGCACCGGACCTGATTCCCCCAATAATCGGTATTTGGAATTGCCAGCATAGCATCAAAAACCATTGCTGTTTGAATCGAGACCCAGAGTGTGACTTCTGAACCTTAAAGTTACTGAAGATCCCTGGATGATTTGAGTATGGAGTTTTGAGGGCTCTTAATTTGGTGCTTTGGCAAATGCAATGCCTGACCCCAGCTTTTTCCAGACCCCCAAAGTTCCTTGCTGCTCCTTTCGGTGACCCAAATGATCCCTGCCACTTCCCCAAACTTTGCAATTTCTCCAGTCCTGCCCTTCCACCTCCCTTCTATCTAGCAGCTAGTGCCCTCCTCGACTCCGCCTCCCTTCTATCTAGCAGCTACGGGCCCTCCCCGACGATTCAGCTGAGAGTCCAGGCCAGCCCATCACAATGCCTGCCTCTTTTGCTTTCTGAATGCAATCTCTTTTCTTGACTGTTTTCTTCTCTCCAACACCATAGTGATTGAAAAGAGGTCTTAAATCTGGCAGGCTTTCCTCTGAGTCCCCGCACCTCTTCTAAGGAGAGGCGTGGCATGGAACAGATTGCTTTAATCAGTCTGTTCTTCTGTGCCCTCAATCATAAAGTCTGGTTTAAAACACTTAGCTCTTGGAAATTTTGAAAATTACACGCGTCTTTTCTGTAACTCAATCTATGGTTATCAGATTAGCATTACCGGGGCCCTTGTGAGGCATTCGGCATCCCAGAACCCGTCTAGGCCTGGGTATCAGCATCTGCACCGTGCTGGCTACTCTTGGTGGTTTGTGTGCACATTGCAGTGTAAGCAGAGATCTGGAAGCTTTGGGGATCATGTAACACCAGGCTGGCTCTTCTTACTACACTAGATACACTTTTATTGCAACCTGGCTTGCTTACACTTTTTAAATCTATCTATCTCCTATGTATAGAATAGTTTGAAATGGAACGGTAGTGGCACGGGCCTTTAATTCCAGCATTCAGTAGGGAGAGGCAAGCAGATCTCTGTGAGTTTGAGGTCAGGCTGGTCTACAGATAGAGTTCCAGGGCAGGCTCCAGAGCTACATAGAGAAACCCTGTCTTGAAAAATAAACAAAAAGAAAAAGAACAGTTTGAAACAAAAGGAGGCTGTGGCACAATTGGAGGTTACTGAAAAGTTTCTGCACCCCAATAAGCCTCTCCTTCAACACAATAATCCAAATCAGGCCAAATCAAACCAAATTAGAAAATGTCCTGATTGAATGTCTACCAATGTCCCTGGATGGCTTTCCAGCCCCCAGAGAGGAGCAGGGAAAGGAAGACCAGAAAATCACGTTTGTTCTCTGGGTTGCTGCTTTAATACCCTGTGGGAGTGGTCTTGAGCATTGCTGGGGAGGAGCCATCATTTGGCGGACATTCTCAGGGGTGGAGTCTGGACTGAAGCAACTCCCAGGGGAGGGGGTTTGGGATGAAACTTCCACTCAAACATTTCAGACTCTTTGGATAAATGGATGCCAGAAGCTGGAGTGAGGCTTCCACCCAAACAGTGATTAAGACAGAGTCACCTGCACGCAGCTTAGGAAAGCCTCCTCCCTCTGACAGACGTGACCCTAGAGGTGCACAACTAGTGAGCTGAAAGAACTCCTCTGCAGTCGAGAACACACACACACACACACGCACGCACGCACGCACGCACGCACACACGCACGCACAGAGCTGACGATGGCCGCTTTCAGAGCCTGGGGTCTGCCCGAGGCAGAGGGGCTCAGCCAGTTGTTTTTGGACACCGTGTGGCAAGAATGAGAAGTTGAGATCAGATGAGGTCCTGGAACTAGGACGTTCCATTTGGAGTGAAGGGCAACCTGGAGTTCAGAAAATGCCAACATGGTCGAGGGCATCATGGGACAGCAGCGTGGGAAGTCACCCTGTGCTTGTTAGCGATTTCTGGGGAAAGATGCGGTTTGACACAAATTGAGGGGTTTATAAAGTGTCAGGTGAAATATCAAATACAAGCTGAGCTGCCGGATCCTATCATCAAAATCTGAAATTCTTCAGAATCTGGAACTTTCTGGTAGTGAAATTATGCCGCAAGTGTCAAAAGGCCCATGTCAAAAGACCTGTGACCGGATGCAGGCCAGCTGCAGGTATAATAAAGTGGGACTTTGCTTTAGAACCATGGCTCCCTCTGAAGCAAGATGGTGTCATCAGGAGCACATGGACACCTGCATTTCAATTAATCTCCTGTGCCTTCAGAAGGGCCAAGCTGGAGGACATCTTAACTAAGCATTTGTTTTAAAGTTAGGGAAGGTCTAGAAAAGCGAAAGGAGATAGAACATTCCATCGCTGGCTGAGGTATTTGGTTCACGTCCATGGAACTAAGCAAGGTCATCCACAGGCGTGTGCCGCCAAAGGGAGGACACTGAGTGTTTACTTCAGTCTCCAAGTACTGAATGTTCGTGCCACCCTGTGTTTAACTGAGCACTAGACGTTTTGCCTTTAAAGAGACTCGCAAAGAACTGGGGGCACTGAGCCCACGAGGTCCATAAATGCTGCGGATCAAATGGGAAATTCAACTCAAGCATCCCTTGGTAAACAAGTAGATGTTTACTGAGCACCTGCTCAGTGTTGCTGCACAGTCAAACTTCCTTACTCAGTAAGTGAGCCAAGAACCAAGTTTTTTTCCGTTTTGTCTAGAGGGGAAAGGGAGAGACGTGGTGACTCAGCCAAACCTCTCCCCGACTTCACCCTGAGCTACACTACCTCGTTCCAAGGTGTCCACTGCTTTTCAGATGAGAACTCTGTTTTTCTCCCTTGATGTAATTCAGTTTGATTGGGTACTACTAGGGGCTTCCTTGCTTGCTTCATCTGAGTTATCAGTTCCAAATATAGATGTTGAAAAGAAAAAAAAAGCAAGGGACAGAAAGAGGAAAGAAAGAAAAAAGGTAAGGTTAATTTTAGCCCCTGGGCAGTTATTTTTACCCGTTGGCTTCTTGGAATGGAATTAACATGCCATTCCCCAGATGTGCACATTTGCAGAAGGCATCCCTCAGAAATGCCCAAGCACGGCCATCAGAGAGCCCTGAGTGAGCCATCGTGTTGTGGTTCAGTGGTGCCTTCCCTCGTTTTTATGCCTACACTCTTCCCCTGGAGAAAAAGTTATTGGTAAATATTTAATGAACTAAATGAAAGGATAAATAAATAACAGAAAGCAACCTGAGTGTTTTAGATCCTGCCTGTGGGAACTAATGAACCATGACACCTACTGGAAGGAAAAAAAAGACCAGGAGGAAAGACCTCAGACACTGTAAGGAGCAGACTAGTTGAAAACAAAGCTCTGCCCTAGGAGCAGGCTAGCCCAAAACAAAGCCCTGCCCAGGAGCAGGCTAGCCCAAAACAAAGCCCTGCTCAGGAGCAGGCTAGCCCAAAACAAAACTCTGCCCAAGGAGGAGCCAGGAGCTCTGAGACCTTTAGAATGGCGCAGTAGAAACAGCAGGGGCTGCCACGCCTGGAACGTCCTGTCTTGTAACACTGGTGAACAGAAATTTATCCAGCTGCCTTTGAAGAGAAGCTAGGGGCTGTTTTGCAAAGAACTAAGCAGTAGGTCCTGTTATATTAGAAGTGTGGGGTTATTTTTGCTTGTTTGTTTTTTAAATTCAGGAAATAAGAAAGAAAATACAACAGTAAAGAAATAGAACTGAATGCAAGGGAGGGAGGAGAGAAAAGGGGAGAGAGGTAAGAAAAGGGAGGGGACGGAAAGGGAGAGAAAAAGAGGGTGCCTGAGAGCCTGCCCTTACTTTGTAGCTACCCGGGAGCTGCACTCATAAAGTAAGGTGAAGGCCTTTTGAACGATGGCACCATGCACCAGTCCGTGCTACAGAAAAGACATCCATTTTCTGCTAATGCCACTGAGAAAAGATGAAGAACTTTCATGGCTGGAGGCAGCTTAGTGATGACCAAGAGCTCAGAGTCGTGTGCCAAGTTTGTTTCAGAAATGGAAAAAGAATGAAGTGCAAAGACAAGATTTATACTCCTCCTTGGTCTGCAGCTGAAGTCAGCTTCAGTGCGAAAGATTAATCAAGTGTTTTGTGCTCCAATCTGGGCTTGCCTGCTCCAGGACAACTGATATTTAGTAGAAAATGTAGCTGAATATAATCCAACAAATGCGTGTTGTTATGATGTTCATGTTTTACTTTAAAATATTTTGGCTCATGTGGCTGGGGGAATGGCTTGGTGGGTAGGGTGACTGCCACACAAGCATGAGACCCTGAGTTCAGGTCCGCAGCATCCACATAAAAAAGCCAGGAAGGTAGTGCCTGTCTGCAACCCCAGCACTTGGGAGGTGGAAACTGGTGGATCCCAGGAGGAGCTCACGGGCCAGCCAGCCAAGCCAAATTGATGAGCTCCAGTTTCAGAGAGATCCTGCCTCAAAAACAAGGTGGAGAGTGACCAGGAAAGGTACCAGACATCTGCCTCTGACCTCTACATGCACACACACAGACACATGCGCGTGCACACACACCACACACACAAACATGTACATACAACACACACACCACAATAAGTATTTTAGCATAAATAGTATCTATTAGTGTAAGGTGACAGAACCTTGTTACTGTTTATCATTATAAGTGGTTGGTCACGTGGCTTATGTCCAATAAGTGGTTTGGACATCTACACCATAAGGGCTGCACACACTCCCACTATAAGCCACACCAGAGGTGGGAAAGTAGATTAAGGAATAGTCAATTCAGTAACTCACTGATTAAATTAATGTGATAACAGGTATACAGGTGTGTTAATAGCATGATTTGGGAACAATTTTAGTCATACAAAACAAATCTAGGAAGGTCTGTGTTCTATATCTTATATTATAACCTAGTAAAAGATTAGCAGTTTCTGAATTTAATACCAACTCTAGAGAAGTCAGTGTGTCTTCCCCTAGCAAACTTAGAACTTCTGTGCAAGAATGGTTGTATGACACTATTCCTAGGGAGATAAGAATAACCCTGTACCATACAGATACTACCTGGGATGGTTTGGGTAAAAATGGCCGACACAAACTCAGAGAATGTCGTTAGTGGAGGTGTGGCCATATTGGAATAAGTATGACCTTGTTGGGATAGGTGTGGCCTTGTTGGAGGAAGTGTGTCCCAGGGGGTGGGCTTGGAGGTTTCAGAAGCTCAAGTCAGGATGAGTGTCACTCTTTCCTGCCACCCACTTGATGATCCAGATATAGAACTATCAACTCCTTCTCCAGCACCATGTCTGCCTTCTTGCCACCATGCTTTCTGCCATGATGCTAATGGACTAAACCTCCGAACTGTAAGCCAGCTCCAATTAAATGTTGTCCTTTATAAGGGGTGCCCTGCAGTGGTGGAGTGTGCCCTTAACCCCAGCAGTCAGGAGGCAGGTGGATCTCTGAGTTCGAGGCCAGCTTGGTCTAGAGAATGAGTTCCAGAATAGCCAAGGCTACATAAAGAACCGCATATCAGGAAAGAAAAAAAAAAAAGGAGTTGCTGTAATCATGGTATCTTTTCACACAATAGAATACTAACTGAGACATCACCACAGACAAACTTGGGATAACCAAGGAGTTTTGTTGGGGTTACTTAATGTATAGGTTAGGGATTCCTTACAGGAATAGAAAAAGACAACTGCATCACCAAAACCCATCCCAATGTGAATGATATCTCCCAAAAGCTGGGAACCTCGGGCACACTGCACAGTCTTCAGGCAGCTCAACAGACTGGAGAGTCCTTTCTAGGTGACTCGGTTGGCCTGAACCTCTTCCAGACAGCTGGGCTTGTCTCTGTTGTCTCCTTTCACCCTGACTCCTTTGAAAGTGACCCGCAACAGTCCTTTCTAGTTATATACTCTCAGGACAGGAAGGGACCTAGTGAATCTGGTCATGTTCAGGGACTTCCTGGAGCTATTCTGAGTTATTTATTTCCTGTCTTTATGAGCTTCTCTGCAAGACCACAATGTTTCAAGCTGGAAGGAACCTGCTACACCACAGGAGTTGAAGCCCTGGAAGTTAGAGATCCAGTGGCTGTAGATAGAGCTTGGAGCAGGGGTGTTTGCCTGCCGTGTGCTTTGTTCTGGATCCAACCCACAAGCAAAGCTGTTCACTCCAGCTTCTGAGGGTATAACCGCAGTTACAATTGCTTCATACAGTTACACTGGACTATTCACTATCACAAACCCTGCTGAACACTAGGTGACCCTGCAACCATGTCCTCCCCAGGCCTTACAGGGAGGACTCTCCCTGGCAGTCTCACGGAGGGACTGGTACAAAAAGGACAATTCTGTGATGGGTGCAAACTCAAACAAAAGGTTTGCGGTGGTTGATGCTAAAGCTCCTATCTGAGCAGACTGTTCAGCTCACTTTATGAATTGGTTGGAAGGCATCCCTCTCTGCTGTCTCCCTTGGTGCTGCAACATTAGTACCAACAAGATGGTCTTTCTCCTCCGGTGCTCCCCTCTTGCTGAATTTAAATAAAATAAGCTGAGATCGTGACAAGAGAGAGAAGCAGTTGCAACAGCAGAGCCAGGGTATTAGCATGATGTTGATAGCAAGTCTGCCACCTAGTCCTGAGGAAGCAGGGGAGTGGCAGGCCACTTTGACAGACACAGCAGAGATGGAGCTGAGAAGACTAGTCAGCTAGCTGCTCTGGAAACTGGGGAACCAAGAGGGATTTGGCCTTATAAGCAGTGGAGCCTGAGCTACAAGCCTAGAGAGCTGCCCAGCCTTAGCGAACAGCAGGAGGGAGTGAAGAGAACTCTCAGCAGCCATGACAAGTGTCTGAAGCCGAGCTGAACAGTCTGTAGGCCCAGCTGCAAAAGCAGCAAAGGATCAGCTGCATGACTGACATCCTGGGGAGAGCAGAGTCACTGCAAAGGAGGGGGCTTGGTGGTGGCAGTCAATGCCTCCTGAGAAGCAATAGCTGAGAGTGTGTGTAGGTACCAAGGTCTTTTTCCCTTCTTCCTGGCGATTAGCAGGGCCCTTTGACCTCTGTCTCCCTGGAGATTCTGCACTAGCACTGGCTTGAGGGGATAGCTTAGGAAGAATTTGGCTCTCTTTGTTATGGTGATTCCACCTGTAATCAAGATTCTAGCAGTGGGCCCCCACACACCTGGCCCCTCCCAGCTGATTCTGCCTGAGGCACCGGGCACCTGTATCTCCTTCTCCTGCTCCTGATGGGAGGAGGCCTTGCCCTTTTGAATGCCCTTGCCCACTGGTATAAATACCCGACTTGAGTTTAATAAAGTGGCCATTTACTCTTTGGTAAGTGAGCAAGGTCTCTTTTGTGTGTGTCTGTTCAAACCCTCAGGACAGTCGTCCACTCTCATGGGCCCGAGTTCGGGAAAGCTCGCGCCTGGATCAGGTATGGGTATCCACAGAAAAGGTGGGGCCCTACAAATGTGGTGGCAGGAAACTGTCACACTGCCAGTCAAGCTGACAGTGATAGAGGCATCTCAAATACACAAGAGTTGTAACACTGATCAAGAGTTAAGGGTCCCAGTACCTAAGACCTACACGGGAGCTCTAACACTAGAGGGCTTCACCTGCACACACCTGCAGGATCCCAGCCAGCTGACCCTATCAAAGAGAAGTTACCTTTTACCCACATCAAATAAGTCAAGAATTATTGCCTTTTCAAAATGTCCTGAGTCAGTTCACCATACAGAAATAAACAGGTTGAATGGATAAAATCGCTGCTACCTTCCTGTTAGATTTTCCAATGGTGAAAAGGGTATCTCAAAAGAGAGTCCCTTGGTCACTAGGCCCCTGAGTGTGGACACTGAACAACTTTACCTACTGCTGACTTTGGCCTGATTCTTGTGACCTCTGAAGTATGCTATCACACAACACTGGCAAGTGGGCTCCCAACCATAAAGCTGGTTTCAGCACCACGTCTAGAGTTCTAGAAAGGACACACGGTGCCACTAACTTGGGGACAAGTGTTCATATTGTAAGATTATGAAAGTCATTTCTCATTCGAGACACCACAAAGAGTCATGTGGTTTTGGAAAGGAAGCATTTTGTCAAAGTAGACACTGACTTATAGGAATATAAACTTGAAATCAATAATTTGGCATCGAGTTATGTCGAATACAGGCTCTCAATACAGTCTCCATTCAGTACTGTTTTCATCAATGCATTATAACTTTGAAAGATAAAGTGTATTTGATCTAATGTTCTAGAACGTTTGACTATGGTCGAACGTTCATCCCAAGCAATGTGCAGCCTTAGCAGCCTCAAATGGTACCAAAGGTTTCATCTCTTAGTCTTCTTAAGCATTGCTGTGTCCCCTGACCATAAAGAACAATGGTTCCTGTGTCCACCCCTACAGGATACAAAAGGACAAAGAAATCAAAAACAGTGACTCAGCACATCTTCTTAAAATCTACAAAACATAGCTGGGATGTGTGTAATGATTAAATAGTGCTAAAAGGATAATCAAGAGAGCCATAACCTCATTCTTTCAATTACCTTTTATATAATCACCAAAGCATTTTACATCTTACACACAGGCTACTCTCCTTTGCTTATGACATTCATGCAGCCATCTATGGGTTTCCAGCAGCCATTTTGCCAGTGTGTCATGATGAAGCTGGTTTCAGTGATCCCAGGGACCGGGGCAAAGTTCAGAACTGGAAATAGTCCCTATATCATAGAAATTGAAGATTGTAGTCATTTTGTAGTCTACTAACATGACCAAATTTACACATGAACCAGCAATGAGTCTGTGGATTTGATCATCTACAGCCAGGCCCCCAGTGTGGGGTACAAATAGCCAACCACAGGACCGCATGAACCCCTCAGGAGTCGAAAGGATGAATGATGAGAGATGCCCTTACAAGAACTCGCTCCAAATAACCTCAAACTAGGAAGGCAAGAGACGTGTCTATCTGAGAAATCTCAAAGCCATCAAAGTCCAAGGAGAACTTCCTATTTCCTAGTCGAGTAGTTGGTAAGACATCTCTGGGAACATTGTAAAACCTGATCTGAAGCACTGGCCAGTATCTGTGGCATAAACGGACCCACTTTGACAGCGTTCAAGCTACCAACAGGTTGGTAAGCAGCTCAGGGTGTTCTTGATACTTAGCAGCTGACTTGGACTCTCAGAAGCTAGAATTCTACACACCACGGTAACCTCTACTTCCTCCAGCTTCCTCCACCCTGAAGAATCAGGGAAGACAACAGACATCTGGCCTTTGAGAACAGGTCTTCAGAGAGATGGGAAGTGGGAGAATTCTTGACTTCAAATGTTGCGTGGAGTGTTTCACCTCCATTCTTTCTGCTTAAAAATTTATTTTTAATTATGTGGGTGGGGGAGTAGTGGGTGTGTATTGGGCATGTGTATTCCACATGTATATTAGTGCCCATAGAAGCCTGCAGAGGGTACCAGATCCCCCAGAGTGAAGTTAGAGGCCACGGGTACAGAGAAACAAACTCAAGGCTTCTGCAATAGTAGTCGATGTCCTTAATTGCTGAGCCATCTCTCCATCTCTGCTTTTTAATTTTAACACAGAACTTTCACACTTGGATGATTTAAAGGATATAAAATCTTCCCAGATTTTCACATGCGTGCACACGTATAAAGTGGTAACAAATCAATCCTCCTAGTTAGATCAGCTATCCAAGAATAAGATAGAAGCTGCAGAGCTATTATTCCATAGTGGCTGATTTTTTTTTAAATCTACTCTTAATATTCCTTTCCTTTCATGTGTATTATTATCATCATCATCATCATCATTATTTATTATTGTTATTGCTGCTGTTGTTGTTGTTATCATGCCTTTATAAGAAAGGCCTCAATATAGTCCAAAGTTCTAAAAATAACATGAACACTCAATTTATTGGTTGGATGAAGTCACTTCTCTAACATATCTTTATAGAGCCTTCACATTTGGCAACTTCTTCTTGAAGGCATGAGTGAAGGTGTGTCACTGCGAGGACTCTCAGGAGAGAGTCACAGGGAAAACATCAATTTTTAAAAGCAGAAAAAACATAGTGGCTTCGCTGACCTAAATGGACCTGACAGTTAAATGGGAAGAGACGAGGGAGTTGAACATGAACATTTGCTTCAGACACTCTCAGGGTACAGGAGAAAAAAAAACTTAAACACTGTGTGGAGTAAGACTATGAGGGTCAGGATGGGATTAACCCCCTCATCTTCCTTCCCGGGCACTCACTGTGGAATCTCTGAGGGTAATCTCTCTGCTCTTATTATGATTTCTTTCCTTTTCAGATGATCCTCTAGGGATGGAGGCCTTGGAACGGGTCTCCACATATGCTGTATACTGGAGACTCATCTAGTCGTACACTGAGCAGCTCAAGAACACATCACACATTGATGTTCTGGAGGCCATGATAAGAGGACGCGACTCAAACTGAAGCCTTGACTCCAACACATCTGCACGATCGAAGCTCCAGCAAGAAAACACAGCTTGGTAGACGCAGCCCATCTGCTCAAATGGCATGAAGCTCCAGAGAGAAAACACGTCACACCAGGCAGAGTTCAAGAGACGCCAGCACATTTGAACCTTCCCAGGAATGTTGGGTTATCCTGATGACCTTTGTTCTCATTTTACTGAGAAAACAGAAGCAATTAGAAGAAGAGTTTCACGGGCTTCTACCAAAACACACACCCTTATTCCCTTTCAAATGTGAACCTTCCAGTCCCCAGGGAGCCGCTCCCTTTCTGTGGTAGAGCACAACCCCGCTAGTTCTCCTCTCGAGCTGTGACCCCCTCCATTCCAATTCACATGCCCTTCATTTCCTTTACCTTAAATCAGAAAACCAAAGCCCACACTCTTGCTTGATGCTATGTTTCCTTCCAACTCATCCCCCCCCCTTTCTTCCCTTGCAGCAAACCTACCTCGTGTTCATTCCCTCCCATTCTGTCTTGCGTTCCTCAGTCAGGCCTTGCTCTCAGTTCTCAGAACTCTACTGAACTCTCCTAGACAAAACTACCAACTGTTTCTGTTATCAAAGTCCATGTTCAGATCTCCTTGATGTTCCTTTACTCTAAGACAATGGTCGTGTACCCTGTTAAGATTTGTCCCTTGTATTGGTTTAATAAAATGCTGATTGGCCAGTAGCCAGGCAGGAAGCATAGGCAGGGTGACCAGAATAGGAGAACTCTGGGAAAACAAAAGACTCAGTCTGCAGTCGTCACCCAAACACAGAGGAAGCAAGATGAGGATGCCTCACCGATAAAAGGTACCAAGTCACATGGCTAACACAGACAAGAATTATAGGTTTGTTTAAGATATAACAGTTAGTTAAAAAGAAGTCTAAGCTAATAGGCCAACCAGTTTATAATTAATGTAGGCCTCTGTGTGTTTGGGACTGAATGGCTGAGGGACTGGGCAGGACAGAAATCTCTGTCAACATTCCTTGATTTGCCAGTCAACCCTGCATGTGGTGTTCATTGGCTGTCCCTGAAATTATTCTGCCATGTCCTTGCACTCTGGCTCATCCTTCCAACCAATGGATCACACTCTCAATCCTTGTGATCTGGTTCCATCAAGACTTTGCACTCTGGCTCTTCCTTCCTACCCATGTCTTTGTGATATGGGTGCCAACTTCTCCATATGATTCCGTGTTAAAGATCCCCAAGGCTCAGACCTTGAATTTTTTCTTTCTTTAGTTACCCCCACTTCCTGGTAATCTCATCAAGCCTCTTGCCTTTCTATGCTGATGACATCCGAATGTATAACTCCAGAAGAGATTTCTCCAAAATTCCAGGTTTGTAGAGCCAACGGCCTCCTCCATGTGGCTGTCTCACCCCTCAAACTTAACAGATCTCAAACTGATCAGCCCTTTCACCAGGAGCTGATCCACCCACAGCCTTCTCCCTCTCGAGTGGGAATAAATCCATCCTTAGGTGCTCAGGCAAAAACCTTGGAGTCATTCTCAACTCCTTCTTTCACAACCAATTGGGATAATATGCTGACATCAGTGTCAGACTGTATCAAGACTCTAATAAATCTTCACAGTGTCCTTACAATATGGTCCTCGTTTCTGTCCTCTATCTCCTGATTTATTTTATTTTATTTTATATTCTTTTTTGAAAAAACTTTCACTAAGTAACCCCAGCTGATCCGGAACTATGTAGAGTTACTGGCCTTGGACTCACAGAGACCCACCTGCCTCAAGAGTGCAGGGATTAAAGGTGTGTGCACCACATCTAGAACTCTCTCTCACTCACCTGAATTCCTACAGTAGGAACCTACTTGTCTTTTGTCGTCCAGGGTTTTCCCCTAATACTTGCTGTAATAACTCTTAAAAGGAATCCATGAAACACAAGGTCTATTGTTTCTGTTTCAAATTCTGCAGGACAGTTACCTCAGAGGAGGCCATTGCAAGTTCTCCTGGCTGAGGGAAACTAGCTTCCCAGTCAAAGAGATGCTTGGTTCCCTCCCAAATGTCAGGGTCATCTCCTTCCTATACCATAACCTCAACATAAGCACTACCAAGAGTTTTGAATTCAATTTACTGCTTCAAGGGACCATATTGCTTCTTTAAGGCAGAGGCAATCCACAAGGACTTTCTTGTCTTTTGTGTTTTTTTTCATAGTTCGAATTTGATACCCTAATGAAACAAAGAATTATTTGAACAAATGCTTTAATTTGTCTAAATACCTTTGTATGTTTTTTTCCATACTTGTTGGTATGCACCTTCATTGCTCTTTTGGAAGAGAACACGCTGTGTATGCTTTTTTCCCTCTTGAACACTTTGAGGTTCTGTTTTTATTGAGGAAAAAAATCATGCAATATATTTTGATCATGTTCCTTCCTTTCCCCCCCACTTCTCCCAGATTCCTGCCTCTACCTCCCTCCCCACCCAGCTTCACATAGAGATGTTACCTGAGGCTGACCGTGCACAGACAGTGATTGCATCTGCCCCATGAGTATGGAAAGCTAACTACTCCTCATCCTGGTTTCCTGTGTTCATTTTGTTCATCAGATTCCCTCGGGCCTTTCAGATTTTGTGCTGACTTGTCAGGACTGACAAGGGCAAATGAAAGTTTATGCTTGTGGATCTGAACAAAATTAAGCGAAATTAAACAAAACAAAGCCACCTGCAAGCGTCCCCACCACATCCAGAAAGCTGCCGGCCTTGCAGTAACTGCTCTTCCCTTACCACCACGGTTTCTTCCCTGGCTTCCTTTCCACTCTTCTCGTAGCTCAGAACCTGATCTGTCCCTAATGGAAGGCTTTCACTGCTACCCAAAGACCTTCGCTCTGTTTTCTCTGATTGCAGTGTTCTTGCTCTCAGCTAACTCCTGCCCTCCTTGGCATCATCACTCAAACCTCACCCCTGCAATGAGGGTTACTTTCACCCTGTTTACAGCAACCATCTCCTACCCCAGATGGCAGGTCCTCCTTCCTTTCCTGCACTCTCTTCCTGCTTTCTGCTCTGTTTTCATCTCACACTCTAAGATGAGGTGCAGTTCTTTTTAATATTAATGCAATTAGAGGCAAATGCTTGTCATTTTTGTTCACTACTGTAATCCAAAATCCTAGAACTGCTTTGCCTGCCCCATAGTGAGTGTTTTGTGAATACTGATGAGTAAATGGCTTACCCCAGAATGGAGGCTTCAGTTTGGGTCATCCTTTCAGGGAGAGTTTACTGCCTTCTAAGACTTTCCCAATTCTCTACGAGAAGAAAATAAACAAATAAACAAGCTCTCACTAGCAGTGATCGGAGGATCATGCCAGAGTGCTTCCATGTTTTGGTTATTTTATCTAAAATGCGATTTTAAGTCATATAAAATTACACTATCATTTCCCCCAAATTTTCTATGTCAGTGTTTCCTAATGCCTTTTTTATTCCCCATCCTCATTGTGAACCTCCAAGAATATGTACATTTATATGTTTTCCATCCATTTCAGGGACTCCGAAGAGGCCCTGCCCCCTATCTGAAGCTCTGGGTGTTTACAGACCTCAGTAATCAGCTTCAGGCACACATAAATTCACAGATACATACACGCATGGTCTAATTCAGAACTTCTACTGACAGTACATTTTAAAAACCTTTCCCCTTCATCTGATAAGTTGTTGGGGTACCTTTTCTTGCTTTACCATTTATGGCAATAACTTTGGAGTGTTTCAGCCCCAAAAGAAACTTACAAATATAAGACAACCATATGTTAATCCTCTGGATACATGTCGTGGTTAAATTTTCACTTCAAGCAAATGGAAGGCAAAATAGAGATGTGAAAAAATTCCCTGGTCCAAGTATCAGAGGAGAAATTACCCTGGCCAGAAAAGGGGTCTTAGGAGAAACCAATCCCACTAACACCTTGAGCTTGAGTTCGCTCCCTCAGAACTGGGCTCAGGGTAGCCCTGTCCATTCTAGAGAACAAACATTTCTGGGGAAAGCACTGACTATGGATGTGGTTCAACAAAATGCCCTGGTGCCAGGACCTTGATACCGACATGCTCAAATGTGATCAGAAGGAAGCATCCGTCATCCATGGAGGGGTCTATCTTCAGAGCCTTGCGGAACCCACTTCTGGAACTGTATTAGCAAAGAAAAGAAGGTGTATCCTGGAAAGCTGTTGACAGATGTCTTGTTTCACCTGGACCTGAAACGTGATATCCAGCAGTCTGGAGAGTATTCCTCAGCTGAGTGGGAGCAAGCTGCAGATGCTTCTCTCTGACTGGAAAGGAGAAATGGAGAGATATTTCTGTCCACGGGGTACTCCCATGACCAGTATCTGCTTGGCAGCTTACTTAGAAACGACTGAAAACCTCTGACAGAGGTCATGACACCTCAGCACAAGTCACAGGGAGTGTGCCAATGTCTGGGATCGCTGACATTGGAGTTGTTGTGTTTAGCATGTCCAGTTCGCCAGAGAAGTTTATAAGCAAGGCTTCAGACTGGAGTGCAGAGGCCCAAAGAGTATCACGGTATGTTGGTGTTTGGTCCAGCACCCTGGGAAAAAAAAGAGTAAGGTCCAAAGGTCACCCCTAAAGCTTGCAAGAACCTGGAATGAAGGAATTGGCCAAACTGTGTCATTTCTATTGAATGAAACTAGATTATGAATGTAGTAAAAGGCCACTTATTTGTTTTCCCAGCCACCCAGACTCCAGATATAATTACCCAGAAACTAAATTATTTAAAAAAAATCACTGCTCGGCCAATCACTTAAGTGTATTGCTAGCTAGCTCTTACACCTAGTGTTAACCTATTTCCAGTATTTTATATTTTACCATAAGGCTCGTGGCCTACCAGCCGGGTTCCAGTGTATCTGTCTCTGTCTGTGGCTCCATGGCTTCTCGTTGACTCTACCTCCTTTCTCTCAGCATTCAGTTTAGTTTACCCACCTAGCTCTACCCTGACCTATCAACAGACCAAGGCAGTTTCTTTATTCACAAATGGTATTCACAGAATACAGAGGGCAATCCCACATCACTTCCATTTTCTGTTTACATAAAAGGGAAGGTTTTAACTTTAACATAGTAAAATTACATATAACAAAACAAGTATCAAGTAAGAATTACAGTTACAACTAAGGAAAACTTTAGCTATCTATTCTTCAACTCCATTAAAGACTCCAGAAGGATATAAGGGCGGGGGGGGCAAGTGTTGTAGGACAATGATTTTACCCTGTAAAGATTTGTTTCTTGTACTTGTTTAATAAAATGTTGATTGACCAGTAGCCAGACAGGAAATAGAGGAAGTGCATGAAAACAGGAGACTTCTGAGAAGAGGAAAGATTCAGTCTGCAGTCGACACAGAGGAAGGAGGTCAGACACAGAGCAAGCAAGATGAGAATGCCTCACAAGCCACCTGGCTAACACAGAAAAGAATTATGGGTTAAGATGTAAGATGTAAAAATTAATTAATAAGAAGCCTGAGTTACTAGACCAAGCAATTTATATTTAATGTAGACCTCTGTGTGTTTCTTTGGGGCTGAACGGCTGTAGGACCGGGTGGGACAGAAACTTCGATCAACACATGAGGCCAAGCTTGCCCACTGCCCAAACTCCATAGTCAGAAGCTTCAAGCAGCTTATCTCAGACAACAGAAAGCCTTAAAGACATGTGGTGAGTCAGCTGTCCAGACAGACCTGGCCTCCTTTTTCTCATCTCTTTCTCACCAGAACAATAACAGTGCATTGGTGATCGACACAGTGCTAAGTCTCAAGTGCCTGTCTGGATCATAAGGGTGGTAGGTAGCTCCACTGGTAAATTAGGCAGTTCCAAACTTACACCAACTTTTCCAAAACCTCCTTTCTCATATCTAGGTTGTCTCAGCAGGCTCCTCCCATGTGAGGAACTTGAAGCATCTTCTCTGACGTGAATGTGTGACCACTCAGCCACTCTCTTTACTGAGTGAGCCCACAATCTGGTCCTGAAATTCCCCCCTTGTAACTCCATTTCCTCAAGTTCATCTCAAAAGTCCCGAGGGATTAAAAACAACTCTAGAGACCATGAGCAGATGAGTGGACAAGCAAAATGCTTCCGATATAATGGATTATTTATTATTCAGCCCTAACTAGCAAATGAAATACTGATGTATAGCATGGTACAGATGAACTTTACAGCACTGGGATGATTGAAATAAGCCAGACGCTGTGGGGAGCAGATGAAGACATGATCACAGCCATGCCAAGGACCCAGCATCTCAGACCCATGGGAATAGCAAGGCTTTCCCTGCTCTCAGTAGAAATGCTGAGAGGCTATACAGACAGTATCAGTATCAGACACAGTTTTCCAGGATGACTAAAGTCTGCAACTGCTCCCCACAGAGACCTCCTTCCAAGATCAGGTAAACCCACCTCCTTGTTTAATTGTATACAGCAAATCTGCCTTCTTGATTCAGATATATAAAATATACGCTCTGAGTTTCCCGGTTTCTGATGCATACCCATCAGAGCCCACATACCACATAAGCCCAACTTTTCCTTACATGTGTCTGTGGGTTTATCCTTTCTTCATTCTCTTACCGCCCAAGTCAGTTACAATCAAAGCTGTGCATGTGAAGCAAGACACAAAAGAACAAGCATTGCATTATTCCACTTTCTGAAATGTACAGAGGTGATTTCATGGAGAAAGACAGTAGATGAGAGGTTGTTCAAAACAGGAAGCAAATAAATGAGGAGTAATAGTACAGAGTTTCTATTAAGGTGTAAAAAAAAAGGTTCAGGAAACAGGAAAAATCTAACAGTATTGTGAATGGAACAAGGGCCAATAAAGTGTATACTTAAAATGGCCATAATATACTTTTACCACAATAAAATACTTTTCCCAAAAAATAAAATATACAAGTGTCATTCAGTTCTTTGCATGAAAAGCTTATTTAAAATATCACTTAGATTTCTTATGCTCAGGATTATTCATGTCTTAGATTTCTTATGCTCAAGATTATTCATGTCTAATTGTGTAGCACATTCTTAATTATAATTGTAAAATACAACTCTGCCAGTCTATTAGGATCCTTGAGTCTCATGAAAAGCTTAAAAGTTTACACAGGAACTATGGCTGTTGGTTAGTTAGCAGAGTGCTTGCCTAGCACTAGTCTGAATCCTCAGCATTGACAAACGAAGCATGGTGTTGAGCTCCTAAAATCCCAGATCCGTAGAGATGAAGGCAGACAGATCAAAAGTCCCAGGTCATCCTCAGCTACATGATGAGTTGAAGGCCAGCCTAGGCTGCATGAGAATCCTCAAAAAAAAAGTTTATAAAAGTTTACCCAGGGAAAATGCCACAGGTAGGTCTTATTTTTCCCACAAACAAGTGATTTTTTTCAACATCTGAAGTATCATGGTGACCTGTGGCATATGACAGTTGTGCAGCTCCCTGGCTCAATGGCAGACCTGTTAAATCAGAGTCTCCCCAGAAATTACCAAGTGTATAGATTTCAGAACTTTCTTGTCTTAGTCGTGTTCTGATGCTGTGAAGAGACACCATGGCCAAGGCAACTCTTACAAAAGGAAGCATTGAATTGGGTTTAACCCATCATCACCATATCAGGAAGCATGGCCACATACAGGCAGGCATGGTGTTGGGGCAGTATCTAAGAGCTTTACATCCTGAGACGCAGGCAGAGAGAGGGAGACTGGGCTTGGTGTGGACTTTTGAAATCAAAGTCCACTCTCAGTGGCACACCTCCTCCAACAAGGCAACACCTCCTATTCCTTCTCAAGCAGCTCTACTAACTGGGGACCAAGCATTCAAACACATGAGCCTATGGGGGCCATTCTCATTCAAACCACCATGCTTCCTGAGGGTTATTTCGAGACAGATTCAGAAGCATTACATAGGCCGTGGTAAGCCATGCTTTAGGTTTGGGATTTTAGGTTTTATTTGGGAACAACATTTAATTATTTATAGAAATGTTGCTAAGATAATGCATACTCCATTATCCATTTACATTCCCAGCTTCTCCTAATCTTGGCAGTTTACATGCTCAGAACCGCATCAGCATCAGCTCATTACTGCTGACAAAACTAGAGATTTTGTGACTTCTTCTTCTGGGATCCTATCAGAGTCTCTTTATATTTACTCACTGTGTGTCCCTGGTCTTCTCTAATCTGTAACAGGACTTTGTGCATTCAAAGAATACTGATCAAGTATCTCGTAGCTCATCCCTCAACTTTTACTGATCTGCTATTTATCTTCTTATGGTTGATATTGAAGAGACAAAGGAGAAGGTTGAAGAGTTCTGGTGTTTTCAGATGGAACGGGATGTCCACAGGGATGACATATAACAGTGGCCTTACAGAACACCAATCACAGGACAGGCTTTAGGAACAAGGGAATGATTTAACAGCTGTACGCACCAGACTTGAGGCACAGCGGATCTTCCAGCTGAAGCTGCTCAACAATCAGCTGGAAGCTTTCCCAGATACTTAGATAAGAAGATCAAGGCACAAATGGTGCAGAAAATGTTGGTATGCCCACCAAAAGTGATTTGCACTGCACAGGGACTGGGAGGAAATGACACAGACATTCGTCTCCATAAACTCTTCGGTGTTTAGGAGAGCTACTGTCACAGACAGTGGCATGACTTACCCACACTCACCCAGTTTTGTGCTTCCTACCTATGACATAGCTTCTGAAGTCAGTCATTTACAATGCTCAGGTGGTCTGAGAACAGCACACGCGTGTTTCCTGACATCTTAGACATACGGCGGTGCTGCCCGTGGATGAAACCTCAGTGGAGGCATGGAAAGAAGCAGCTGCATTTCACTCCTCACATGGGAGCAAGGGTTTAGATGTGTCTAAACAAACAACTTTGACTTATTTATTTAAGCTACATTTTTTATAGAACAATATACTGAAAACATAAACAACACTAGGCTGAACTGCAGTCTGTTTATTTATTGAATAGCTCATAATGTGACTCACAAAACTTTACCATTCTCTTCTGTAATGCCGCCTGGGGTTTCTTTTGATGTAAACAAAACATACAGTCATCATAAGGAATACAAAAGGAGATGATTAAATTTAACTTTGTCAATGATTAAAACCACTGGCTTATAGCAAATGGTAGCCAGTTCTAGCTGGAAATTTGACCCTATACTTACCATACCCTGCTATATTATACTACGCTGAGTACTCACTGTGATGTAGTATTCAGTAGAGCATCCTCTGTGACAAGGAGAGAGATGTTCCTGCAGAGGTATCAAGGGGCAAACCATCCTTTTCCTCTCAGGGTTTTTCTCAGAATACACCTCACAGACGCTCTCGTTTCGCTCTCCTACATTAAACACACACAAACTCACTGTGGTTAATGGACAACAGAGAGACAAAATTTCTGCCCAAAAGTAATTTAGTAGTGAACTGAATAAAAGGAACATCCACATCCCAAGAGATGAGATAAAAACAGAAGCCCCTATTTCATAGCAGCATTCTAGTGTAGCTAAAGGCAGAAGACCTAGAATCTAGGTTCCTCGGGTTCAAATCCAGCCCTTGACCCTTACTAATTGAAGCCTGGAGTGAGTTATTTAACCTTAGTAAGTCCTTTCTTACAATGCCCTAATAGTAGATCTTACTGAAGAGGCATGAGTAATGAGTATTAGCGACCACAAGAAAAATTCTTCCAACATATACATTCAAATAAAAAGCTTCCACTAAATACACTCTTTCACATATGTAACATTCAGAGGCTTTCATCTCTTATAAATAGGAATGCTCCAGTCAAACATGGTATAGAATCCATACAGTAGATGGAGCTACTGCTCAGAAAGTCACTTGACCAAGGACAGAACCAGGTTTTAAGCATCTCAAAAGGTTACCCAATTTGGGAGGTCATTTTTAAGAACACAGAATTGCAGCTGAGCCTGCAATACGACCCTTCCTTTCTAGAACTCAGACATTAAAGAAACCTGAAACTGAATTGTCACCAGAGCCCTCCAAGCTCCCCCAGCATATTACATAGTGTGTTGCCGTGACTTGAAAGCTCTCGGTCTCGGTACCCCTGCGGTAAAGCTGAACAAATGTAAGAACGCTGTACAAGATTAACTACAGCCTAATCCTGACTCCATGGGGAAGGCTCTTGGATCCTCTTCAACTCAGCGCTGAGAGACTCCCAGAATCTCATAGTTGGAAGAACCAAGTCGAGGCTTTTACTGCGCGAGCATGCTTTACGTGCAGGCCAGGGGCCATGTGCTCCAAACGGAGCAGGAAGACTTGTGAGGCTGCCAGAGCGCCAGCTGCCTGCAGCTCCAGCTTGTCCAGAACCAGCCTTCCCAGACAGGGCTCAGTTCCCACCCCTGGAAGACGCTTGCCTGTGACTCAAGCCAAAAGAATATAGCTGAGGGAGGAAAGCAGGGCGCTCCAAGGAAAGAAAGCAAAAGCAGGGTGCTGCCTGATCTCATGAACTGCAGTGAGACTTAGTCCTAACGGCGTCTCTCTGAACCGGAAACACCGGCCAGAGGCTTTACTGTCACGAAGTGAATGCTTCACCGAGGTTTTGGAGAACAGGAGCAAACAAGGAAAGCAAAACACCACGGAGACATTTTCTTTTCTTTCTCTTTTCTTTCTTCCTTCCTTTTTTTTTTCAGATTTTCTTATAAACCACCCAAGACCCCATGCAGTTGATTTTATTTATCTCCACTAAGCACATTCCTTGCACTAACAGAATTTCCTTTTCTTTGAAGACAAGCAGGAGGGGCTATGCTGTGTGGGGGAGGGGGAGGGGATGGTCACAATTATCTTTAGGGCTCATCTGGAAAACCCCTTCATTTAGTGGAAGGCAGCATAGCTAACACAGGGTGGCATTGAACCTGGTTGCAGATCTTGTTAAGTGTGTCCTGAAAAAAAAAAAAAAAAACAAAAAAACCCTTTCCCAACTTCCCTGTATGAAAACTAGGGAGAAACATTACACCTACCTCTCTGGAGGACTGAAAAGGCTGGAGAAGACAAGCCAAGCTCCTAGTACATCTATTACCTCGCCAGCACCTACTGAGTATGAAATGCACTACCTAGCTGACTACACTGCCCTAAGCATGTTATTATTCCTGGTAGGCATCCCATGATACCCTCTTGACCCACACACCAGTCACTTAACAGACCAAGTCAAAGATGGCCCAGTGCTCCATGGACGGTAGCAACTTTTCTTTGTTGTTGATTTATTTCTCTAAAAAGAGAGATTTTTTTTTGAATATGAAAAGTCACTAACTGAAGGCCCCCAGCCTTGAATATTTCTATAAAACACTTGTTATTACTAAAACTGTTTTGGATAAAGTTCTACATAAGAACACGATGTTTGAGAACTTGTCATTGACATCTTGTTAAACCAATAGCATGTGTTTACGTCTCAGCCTTCTGGAAATCTGTTCTCAAAAGGAAATAGGGAATTGTTGCAAAAGTAGAAAGTCTGATCTTTGGCCCTCGGGGAGCTCACAATGTAGTGGAGTAATTGGCTGGACACAGAGCCACATAATAAATACGGTAGAAGCACATAGGCAAACATTTATACATAGCTATGCGCAGCTGCACAGGTTTACACAGGTGCTAAACAGCATCAGGGAGAGAAAGCTGGGGAGCGGGGCTTTTTACAGCCCTTGGCAGCTAGAATACAGAGCAATATAAGTTTAGAAAACGCTTCCTTGGTGCTGAACGACGGTGAGGCCAAGGGAACTCAAAGATCAGTGGGGCAAAAGGAAACTCCAAATTATAGAAAGAACAGATGTTACAGATTAGAAATGGGTAAAGCTGAGTTGTGGTTGGCAATTAGTCATTGAGTATGTCCACTGTGTCAAGAGTTTGGCTTCATGTGAATCACCTCATTTAACTCTCTGAGCAGAGTTGGGGGAATTGAATGACTTGACTGAAAATGGTGTCGGAGCATCAGCGAGTTTCTATTCTGAGATTGAAGCCCAGTTTGGCCTGGCTTCAAATCCGCCCTCTCCGCTATTTACTGGACTTTCTTGCTGCATGATATAATAAAAGAGGAACAACTGGGACCACTGGGGAGACAGCCAGGGGGATTCACAACCACTTATCTAGGCAATCAAGCTATGAAGAAAAATTATAACATTTCCAAAACTTGTTGAAGAAGCCACAAAGTGGGGGTGGGGCAGACGGCCCACAGCATGAGGAGAAGTCAGTTGGAGGAGGACCAGTGGAGCGCTCCACCTCCTCCAAAGCAAAATTGACAAACTGTTCCGTCGTGACTAAGCACATTGCTTTGGTGTGACCACTTTCCTTCCCCAACACCACAGTAAGGAGATGCCACCCAGGAGAAGGCAAGCCATTCCAGCTATGCATGGAGGTGATCAGAGAAGATGCCTATGCATGCAGGGAAGATGCTAGTTAGTAATTTGCCCAGTGATATCGCTCATTGGTAACTGAACAGGAAAATATCTGCTGCCCTGATAATGCTTTACCAAGCACAGCAAGTTCCTGTAGATCGTGTCCTCTGTGTAACCATGAACACAGCAGAGAGTTTGGGAACACAGGAGCCTGGACCTGAATCCTATTGACTTCATGGCCTTGAATAAGCTTTACAAACATTCTAGGTATCCTTTATAATGTATGCATATTAAGTCTACCTTGGTTTTATGGAGAAAACCAACAAGAATTAATCATACACAAGAAACACACAGTTAGAACATTGACAGTGCCCAGATTGATTCAGTATTGCTTCTGAAGACATTGTAAGACAGGTGAGACATTTTTCATGCCCTTAAAAGCAGCCAGAGGCATCTTTTGCCCTTCTCCACATAGCTGTCTCAGTCGATACTGTCATCCTCATGCAAAACAAAAATCTGTCGTTAAGGTCACTGGGTGAGGCAACTATATTTGTCTATATGTAATACCACCTGTTTGTGTGAGATGAACTTTCCCAGGTGACTGCAGTCCCCACGAACTCCAGGAACCAAATCCTATCACTGCAATGGGCGGCCACCCTCCCAATCTAAACATTTCTCCTCAAGCCTTGTGCTTCTCTCAGGCTTTCTGTGAGAACATCTCAGACACAACCACGCCAGGGGTGGCAATACTGCATAACAACACTCACGTTGCCAGCGGTTCTGTTTGGGTGCCGCACTGTCAAAACCATGTGGAGTGGAGCGATGAGTACGGTTGCAGCTGCTCATCATTACCCAGATAAGCCTGAGAAGCCTTCCAATTAACCTTAGGGTGTAATAAAGCCAATCAGCAAATGAAAACAAGAATTTCTCACTTACTGAAATGATGTTTAGCTTGTAATTGCTGTGTGGGAATGTCAAACTAAGAGGAAAGCATTAGGGAAATTGCTCTCCTCCCCACAAATTGATGTTTGGTAATTATCTTTTTAAAAGTCAAGACTAGCATTTGATAGACTCAGGTATTTTATCCTAACCTCAGGATAAGTTTAGACATATATCTTGTCTTTTTATGTAAAGTAGTATACTAAAGCTTAAAACATGGGAATTATGGCATACATTCTTCTTTTTTGCCAGTCTTGTGGCTTAAACTCTAGATAGTGAGAATTAATTGGGAAAACCTATTTTCTTTGCAAATATGTTTAAAAATTCCAGAAAAAGAAATCAATAAAAATACAACATTCATGTAATTAAGAGATCTGCCACAAATCAACATAAAATTATTAATGCTAATTAAATAATACTATTTTTAAATCATATTGCATATGTGTGTTGTTGTGTAGGCTAGGTGGACAATACAAGAATAAAATAACTAAGAATAAAAATAACTAAGAATAAAAGAACTAAGTTCATTGATTGATGTGGGATACCCCTTTGTATGCTGTGTTTACCATTAATGAATAAAGAAACTACTTTGGACCTATAGCAGAGCAGAACTTAGGTAGGTGGAGAAAACTAAACTGAATGCTGGGAGGAAGGAGGTAGAGTCAGAGAGACGCCATGTAGCCCGACCAGAGATGGATGACAGAACTTTAACCGGTAAGCCACAAACATGTGGCAATACACAGATTAATAGAAATGGGTTAAATTAATATTTAAGAGTTAGCCAATAAGAAGCTAGAGTTAATGAACCAAGCAGTGTTTTAAATAATAAAGTTTCTTTGTGGTTATTTTGGTTCTGGGCAGCTGGGACAAACAAACGGCCTCCTCCTACAATTAATTTTGCATGAATTCAACAACCAAACTGGCTTGAATTGGTACAGTTATGAAGCATTGCCACTACACTAAGATTTCCAACCTAAGTATGAACCCATCGTGCACAAAATTCTAAGAAACAACTAATGAATATCAGTATAAAGTTGTAAATTTCATTGTGAAAGAATACCAGATGTAGTCAAGTTGACAACCAAGAATAGCCATCACAATTACTAATAATAAACTATACCTTTTATTCCATTTTCAAGAGTTTTTTACCTGTCACTTGGCCGTGAGGAGAATGTTAATATATGATGGATATAAATGAATGGATGTGGCTGTCCATGGCTCTATGTGCTTCGGTCATTTGTACGAATCTTTGGACTCATCACAGCAATATGAATATGAATCGTTCTGTCAGCATAAGGGAGCTCCCTAAGCCTACTTTTGTGCTGACACTCCCCCCTCGTTCCTGGTAATCGCTAGGCTATTCCCTTCCTTCCATAGTCATTTTTTTAAAGTTTATACCTTAAAAAAGGTATGGTACCTTTTGAGACTGGTCATATTGCTCTTGAGATTTATCCAGATTGCTGTTTGTGACAAAACTGGCCCAGTTGTTATTGGTCATCATCCTTTCCTCATCATCCTTGAAAGGATGTCCAAGTTGTCCCCAGTTTTTGGTTTAGAATTAAAACTGTCAAGAACATCCATGTGCAAGCGTTTTGTCAGCCTCTGTTCTCATTTCTCTGGGACAAATGCCCAGGAGGGCAGTGTCCTACAATAGTGCCATGACTAGTTTGGGGAGAAAAATCATCATAGATTCTCACCAGTGATGCACAAAAACCTGGTTTCTCTACATTCTTTCCAGCATTGATGTTTCTATTCCAGCCATTTGAAAGATAGGAAGGGATATCTGAGTCTGACAGCAGAAATAGAAATGTAAGTTTTCTGAAAGTCCTTTGCTGGGTTCCCACCTGGGGTCATGAACCAATGACTCACTGACATGAGCATTTGCTAGTAACGCTGACTGAACCAAAGAGTCTACTATATAACACACCGCTCACAATGTCGTCAGGACAAATAAAGAGGTGTTGGAGAGGCGGTAAGATGAAGAAGCAAAGAGGGTGAGGTTGTTTTGGTCTTTGTTTTTGTTTGTTTGTTTGTTTTGTTTTTGTGCTTGATTGCTGTTTTGTTTTGATTTTTTAAAAATTTTCTTTTGAGGGGGCACTGCGGGGATGAGGGGAGGATATGGAGGGACCAGGAGGTGAGCAGAATTGGGGTGCATGATGTGAAATCCACAAAGAATCAATAAAGAAAGTATGTTTAAAAATGGCAGGTGACTTGTTTTTTTAAAAAATGTAGGAAATTTAGTATGTCTAGAACAGGAAGAAAAAGAAAGACAAAATGGACTATATCCAGTGTTTTGATTATATGACTTTCATGTCCCTGATAAAGTAGTATCAATAAATAAGGATCCATGGCTGCGAATGAGTTAAGTTTTCCTTCAGCAAACAGGAAATGCTAACTGCAGTTTGAAGGCTTCTGAAAACTTAATGAGAGAAGCGCTCACCCATTAGCCTCTACCAGCATCGCACTGTTTTCAGCTTCTGACCCTGTCCGTGTAAGTTGTTAGCCTCAGCTCCAGGGTCAAGAGCTGTGCTTCAGGCACTCACTTTAGACTCGGGCTGTTATGGACTCAGTACTTTCTGTTAATCCAAGTGATCTCTGGTGGAAGAAATTGTTCAGTTCCCTAACTGACCAACAACTTCCCTCTCAAATCCAAGTCAGAGGCAGTACTGAACATCTGCCAGGGATGCTATTCTGCGGCATCAGCAGGTGGCCCCGGGGAGGCGCCCTCCCTGAGTGTGATGGGTACAAGGCCTGGTGGGGATTAAAGCATAAAGCCCCAACTGAAGCACTGGCTGTGACTGCTACAGAGTTTCATGGGAACAAGAAGATGAAATTTTCAGTTGAACTGCTGAAATAACAAGAAACTTGAAGAAGCAAGGAAAAATCAGTTAACACTTAATTTTTAAAGATACTCTGAAAAGAAAGCGCAAACCTCATTTCACAGGGGGATTTCACTGCTGGAGAACAGTGTGGAGGTCACTTAGGGACATTCAGTTATAGTCATGCTTTGGCTAAATTTATGAACTGAGGATAATATATTAAAAAAGAGACATTCGAATGGCCCCTGCCAATGAGAATATGTGTGCGTGTGCGTGTGTGTGTGTGTGTATTGTCTTACAAAACTCTTCAAGATCACAGTTATATAAAAAAAGGTATTAGCCTGGGTGTTACTGGACTTTCTTCCTCCCCTTGAGTATTGAGAGCCACCGAAACTGAGGTATCCAACCCAAGCAGCAAGGTCAAAGCAGAAACCTCTGGGGATGTCACCAATAACCAGCACCAAGCTGGTTCAGAGCTAGTATGGCAGATCTAGACCTAGGAACCTTGCTGAGCATGAGGCCATGTGCACAGAGGAGCCACCAAGCAGATCTGCTAGTCCACAAGGCCGTTCCCAAGGACCACAGAGCAGAATAACTGAAGTCAGAACTCTTAATGGATTTCCAATCGAGACTACACCAACAGGGATGAAGATGAGAGCAAAATAAAAATAATCACTGAAAGTAAGATGGAAATTACCTTAAAAACAACCCTGTAGTCCCATCGATATTCTTTTTTTCACTATTAGCTGTTTAAAGGTTCTTTGAAGATTCTGAGGTCTTTTACTAGAAGAGACCATGAAAGGGGCCACAGGCTAGCTTCTCCCTCTTCACCTCTGCCAAATTGTGAACAGAGAAAAAACAAAGCTTTCACATCCAGATTTGAAGATAAGGGTATGCATGTATACATGTGTGAGTGTAAGTGTGTGTGTGTGTGTGTGTGTGTGTGTGTGTGTGTGTGTGTGTATGCTGGAGCTAGTCATAGCTGGAACTAACTATTTCAACTCCCACGGCATCTTTTGTAAGAATCTCAAGGCAGCAGGGTACCCCATTCCTCATCAGGAGAGTGATCCTGGAGAGATGGCTCCTCCAATGTCAGTATAACTGGCTTTTTCATGTTGATAAATACATGAAAAAGCCCTCCAAATGCTACTAACACAGGAGGGAACTGGTCTTCACCAGATACTGTGTCTCTTCTCAAGTTAACCTCAAAATTTAATTTGGACGGGCAAGTGAAATATGAAATTTCCAACTATGTTTTCCCTTCTCACCTCTCACCCCCTGCCCCTTGGTCTTTGTCTTGTGACCTAAAAAGTGGTTAGATTTTCTCCCTTGCCATCTATATCCAAGAAAGAATACTGAATATGATTTGAAGAAATATCATTCTATTATGGAAACTTTTTATTGTTTGCTGGTTCTTATTTGTTGAGAATGTCTCACTATGTAGCCTTGGCTAGCCAGGAGCTCACTACGTAGTCCAGGCTGGCCTTAAACTCAAAGAGATCCTCTTACCTATGCCTGGAATTAAAGGCTGCACCATCATGCCCAGCTGTGAAAATGTTTTATTAAAAGATGACAACATATGCAGATGAATATATCCATTCTCTAGGCTGGAATGCCATTTTTAGGGCACAGAGGAATTTGGATGAGTTCCTTTCTGCTATTTCTCAAATTCTATATGTCCGGGGTAAGGGCAAAGCTTGCCACTTTCCATTTCTGCACATCTTTGAGGATTAGAGGGCATTTTCTGAATCCTTCAATTTAACATGACTTTGAAAATTGCCTCCAAATTCCAAGCGAGACTTTGGAATTATATAAAACCCTACCAAACTCTGAAAAGACAGAAAAGTTATCAGAGTTAACTTGTAAGGATTCCTTCCAGGGTATAACAAGGTCCATTTTCAGGGTCTGCC